>NC_088709.1:71772375-71982068 GCF_963576615.1 Watersipora subatra
GTTTCGGGATAAATTTTGAGTCGCTTTATTGCTTAGCCTTTTAGCTACATCGGTTTTATTAATTCACCAAACAAAATTTAAAAGCCTGGGCATCATTTTGATACCCAATATATAATTGGACAATAGATTTTTGACTAACAAATTACGCGTAGATATAAACTGTTCTGAAAACTTGTTGATTGCCGTTTTGGAAAAAGTTTATCTGGACATTGGCAAACTTCTTGTGAATTAGATGTGGTAATCAGCTCAGGTGAAGAAAATAGCAACAAAAGTAATGTTCAAGAAGAAAATTAGAACTTTTTCATGGAAGAGGGTAAGTTTTACGTGGCACTGTATAGAATTAAACCGGTAAAAAAATGAAAAACGAACCAAAATTTCCGTTGTTAATTTCAAACAAACTATTCTAAAAGAGTAAAATATGAATTTTTTTCTGCTACACATGATTATAACATTTTAAATAACTGTTTTGCAGGCATAGCAACATAATTTTCGTTTTGTGATAATGGCGCTAATGGGCAGAGCGACTATTATGTCGCCACGCGAACGTTTTCATAACTCGATTTCTGGTTATATTTATGCCTTTTTTGTTTAATTTTCGTACCAAAAGCAAACTAAAATAAAATGCTTTTTGTTAGCAACAACAAATCAGCCATTTTGAGAAATAAAAACGATCGTTTTTGCAATACTTAGCGAACGAAAAATCCGAAATAAAAACGTATATAAAGTTGGCAATTTTGTTTGTAGCTTGTTTCTGCTTTTGTTTCTGCTTTCTAAATGTTTTCTCAGAGCGCCACATCTATATTTTACCGTCATATCGTCCTCCAAAGGCTTTAGGCAAAGGCAAGGTTATATTGGAACAAGAATAAGCACATGGTGTTTGGTAGTGTTATGATGTAGCGTTGGTTAGAAGTTCTTAACACCTGTTCTATTGCTTGTATTAAGAAATCTTTCTTTTTGATTTGCTGCTGATAAACCTTCCCATCAATTTAACATAATCCAACAATTTCAGTTCCCACAATTTGCTTGTGAGCTGCATGGAAACATAGACATTCACTTTGATCAAAAGAATCTTTCACGGAAGTACTATAAATTGTGGTTAGTAGAATTTGTAAAGGTACACAGATATTTATATCAGATTGTAGCCTGGAATGCTTCCTTTAGGCTGCAAAAAACAAATCTAGATTATTTAAAAAAACATTCCAATCATACTCAATTTTGTGCAACTCCATTTTAATTATAAGGCTACTGAAAAATTAATTAGGCTTGGGGGCGGTCAACTGATAGCTAATTAGTACTGAATGGGTTAATATAAACTTTTGGTAGTCATTAAATGAAAAAAGGTCAGTTTAGTCTTTTTCCTGTTGTTGAAACTCTGAACAGTCTAAAAGATGAGAGTTTGGAAAGATTTAGGAACGAGTTAGTTAATTTACATGTATTTTATTGTTCATATAATGTAAAATCCCTATAACGTATTTGTCCCGGAACGAATGGTTTACGTTTTAGGAGTGTCTACTGTACCATGTTTGTTTGTTCTTTTTTATATTTTAATAAACGCAATATTTTAAATAATAACGCAATAAAATCACAAACACAAGTCAGATTGCAGTATCATACCGATGATATATATATAGTGTCCTTTAAACAGTTGTCTGAAAGCAGAGACAACAAGGCTGAGTATCATTATTAGGCCTTAGCTAACATTGAAGGACATACACCTTTTTAACTACTGAGCTTTCAAGGCATCCATATTACATGGTGAACTAATTGTGCCATAAACCGTATTATCTGAACATTGTGATATATTAATGCATCACCAGCCAACTAACCACAGTTGAGGCATACTGAGTTCGGTAAACAATTAATACATGCTAGAAATTAACTTAGACAGAGAGCAGATCCTTGGGGTACTGCCAAAATTGACTGTAAGCTTACTAGATTGTTCATCTTTACTTTCAACTTTTTTGTTTACATAGGATGAGCAAGTCTTGAATCCGCATAAGCATTTGATCATTGACATTAGGTATTTTGGCAAGTTTATGAAATAAAATTTGTGTTGTATCTTATTATAAGCTTTAGCAAAATCTAAAGCTAGCTTATTGTATATACTTAAATTACTAGTATCTTTAATTACTAGTTCTTTAATCGGCATTTCATGAGAGGTATCACATAATTGAGCATAACATAACAAACTCATTCCAAGTAATAAAGTAAATTGATATGTGTGTAGGGCATATTAAAAATGTGTTAACACTTTTTATCCTCCAGATAGAATACACTGGTTAAAATTGCACTGCAGAATGTACTGAAACTTATGAAATATTCCTTAGGATCTCCAAGGCAAGTCTAATTTTTTACAATTAGGGTGCTTGTCTTTTGGTATCTCCAGAACTGGGTTTGCCTTCATCTGTAAGCATTACACTCTTGTCTTTACTAGAAAAAATCTTTTATTCACCTTGCAATTGTACTGCGTTTTGTATGCTGGCACTAATCACATTTCACGTGAAATACTATAAAATTTGAAATACATGTACAGATATTACCTTTATTGGGATTGCCAAAGATGCACATGTATATCAAATGTAACAATCTATTTTGCTAACATGTCTGATTTATATACAGCGTACAGCTGTAAGCGTACGAAAATGCGCAAATCAGCATGCATATACTTAATGAGTAGACAGTAGTCTCATTGGCAGCTTTATGCGAAGGTGACATTTTAGCTATTAACAGTTTTAAGTGGCTAGCACACTTTATCTGCCACGTATTCTTATCAACATGCTGGTAAAGCGTGTTGTTTTCCAAAAGGCAGGTGAGTAAAAATAGCCATCATATGACACCGTGGTGAAAATACAAGTTATGGCAAATAAACTAGGCCATTAGCACGTTGGACAAATATAAGTAGTAAAAACTGAAAATCGATAGTGGTACATAAATCTAGAGGATAAGACACGTTATGGGAAGTTTGGCCATAGAAGTAGAAGTCGTCGTTTGAAAATAGTGACTTCGCTGCACTCGCGTAAAGGTTTTTAACTGTATTAGACTAAGGCTAAATTTTCTATTAGCTTCTATGTTATTTTTAAATAAGGTCCATAGATGTAAGCTTTTTGTTAAGACTGCCGCCTATTTTTAGCCAATAATAGCGAGTGCAAGCATTTAGAGTGTTCCTTTACCGTGACGTAATGAAATGGCGACCAGTTAATTAGACGTCTTTCTTCATGCTTTTGAAAAAGCTGCAAAATGATTGTAACTATAAAGACACTACAACAACAAACTTTCAAAGTCGAAATAGATTCTTCGTCAACGGTATGGATGTGGAATAAGCTTTGTTTGTGATATTTTCAACATGCATTCAATGTACTATGTAGGATGAATCTCGTCTTCGCCATTGAGGTCAAAATTCAGTTCATTGTTACTTAATCACGCTAAGCTTACTATTGTTCTCTTTTTAGGTCACTTTCGATGTTAAAATGTCTGCTACGTTTACTTGGTGCATTCAAACATGTGGTTTTGTTTTTGCTATGGCTTCTACAGAGACTGCAATTGTTTCAATTATGCCTTGTCATCAACTTATCAACTACACCTGTCTGCATAATGTAAAAGAACTGGTATTGGCGTTTGAGCGTTTAAACACAAAGCTAGGTGTTAAAATGCGTGTGAGTTATCATTATCAGAATGTTTAAAACCAATTAATGATGTAGCACTGCGACACATCTTGCTCATTAATCCCGAGACATTAAGTTGTGCTAACTGAGAGCAACCAAAAGCAAAGACTCAGCCGAACCCGTATTTTTTAATTATGCTGCTAAAAAACTGTTGGCCCAACGTTTTAACATTTAACCACTAAAGTATGCAAACGTTGGGAACGAGGCAACAGCAAGCCTTTCTATAAACATCTCGAATGGATGCAGAAAACAACTAAACTGCCCTTGACACTGGTTCCTAGCGATGGATCCCATAGTGAAGACTTCAAGACACAATTCTGTGCAGAGTACCAGCCGAACTGAGCTAAAAAGGTCTATGATAACACATGCTCAAGAAAAGTTGATATTTCACTGGAAGGAGTTGTTTTACTTATTAAAGAGCTAAAAGGTTGCTTGTCACCATGATCTGATGATAGACATCTAGAGGACCCCATATTAGCTAGTAAGTACTTTAAAATCTTATATAAGGGTCAGTCTCTGCTTCGGAACTGCCAACTGAATGGAAGTTAGCCCGTGTACTACTGCACAGAAGTACATCAAACCAACCAATTTTGTCTTACAAACATATCGTGAAAGCTCCTAGAACATACAGTTCTACATTAGCTTAAGACTGTTCTCATTGGAATACTGTATAACCACCAACATGGATTCAGAAGAGGATTGTTATCTTGTGAGACACAACTATGTGAGAGGATTGTAATCTTGTGAGACACAACTATGTGGTACTTTACATGAACTTTCTAAGACTGCAAACAAGGGCGATATTACCCATTTTATTTTTAGTTTTTGTCTGCCTTATGTTATATTTAGCTTACATAAATGATTTATCTACTCATGTTAACTGTGATGTCAGTCTCTCATCTACCAAGCGGTAAATACTGACAAACAGGTCTTTTAAAAACATTAGTGCCTTAGTGTCGTGGACTTCAACCTGGTGCATGCCTTTCAATATAGGCAAATGTTTCATCCTCATCTTCAATCCAAAGCATACATCACACCAAGCGAATAATGCACTATCGCATATCACACTAGAAGTTGTACATAAGACCAAACATCTTATATCTTATAAGATGTTTGCACTGGTGTTATCTTATAATCCGATCTAAAATTTACAATACACATTGACAATAAAATATTAAAGATGAACCGCCAACTGAGCATGATCAAATGTACTTTGTACAATGCTCCGGAGCAGGCTGAACTGCTGGCTTGCACAAGCCTGTGTAGACCGCATTTAGAGTATTGTGCATCAGTGCGGGACCCATGCCAACAGCATCAAGTGTACAACATAGAAATGGTACAAAACACAACCGTACATTTTATTTCTGACGTAAGAAGATGGGAAAGCATAATCAACGCCTAGACACTACAACCGTAGACAGAACCTTCTGCATAGACTTCTAGCAAGAGGAAAATCATTCACCTTTTTTCAGCTCATATGATGAATTGATGATCAGTAAAACTGAAGGCACTCTGAACACCAGAACTACAACTAGAGGTGATCCGCTTGCAGTATATTCAACAACTTCAATCTTTTATTACATCTCTACTAAAAGCCTGTACATGAATTAAAATCTAAGCTTCATATAGCAAACTAGTTGCAATATAGCTGAAAGATTGTAAACAGTACTGGCTGAGAACTTAAAACACTAAGACGTACCCTTTGCCACAAGCTCCAGCATATACTAAAGAAGAAGAGAAAGTAAAATAACATTTTTAGTGGTTTGCAGAAGTAATAAAAGAAAATTTAAATGTGCTTTGATTTGTTGTATAATTAGAATCAATCAGCCACAACGCGTTCAGGTGTCATTTTTTTCAGCTTCGCCTTAGTTCAAGCCCTTTTTCATGGCTATTGAATTCTCATCAGTCACGGTACATCTGCTATTGTGTAATGCTGATACAAATGAACCGCAGTCTTGTATAAGTATGGTCAAATGTTGATATACAAAATTAGTTTGTTGTAATATGTGTTTCGTATGTCTAAAATGACATGCTGAAGCAATTATTTTCATAAGCATCCAGCACATTTTGTTCAAGTCATTGAAGAGCTTACAGAACACCAATAAATACTTGAAGTCATTACAAACATGATCACAATAAGCGTGTTACACAAAATCAAAGTAAAACCTGAACATTAATAGTTATATTCTATATAAAAACTAAAATTATAAAGTGATAGTAAGCAAAAAATTGTTTTTCATCTTAAAAACACATAAACGGTTGTGTAAGCTTGCTAGCGCTCAAGTATGGTGCTAACGTAACAAATTAATGCCTAGTGTAACAAATTAAAATTGCTTGTATGCATTTTATTATTTTTCTGATTTTTTCATGCGTATTTACAAAATTATATTTAAAAATTGCCAAATGCATGTTGGAACATTGTTATCAAGAAGATTATCAGCTCAATTTGCGTCTTATGCTCAAAGGTTTCTTCAGATAAATGTTGAAGTGATTGTATGTTGCTGCATTACTAACTCTTGTCACTTGTGTGTATATATGAGAGGTCTTTTGTAAACAAATCTAGAAAACAAATTTTATAACCTCAAATTTTTCATTAGATTTTACCACGTTTTTTTTTTTAAATAAAAACATGTTCATGTCTATTCTTATTATAAGGTCTTCTAGAAGTCTGTTCTGCATGCTAACTTTTTCATTAGGGTCACAAGGTTTTCCCATTTTATGACAGGTTGCACATTAAGAATTATGTTTAGTCAAGAATTATTTTGAAAAAGAAATTTAATATTCAGTTTTTGTGTTCAGCAACTCTGCTTGATTCATACAAATCTTTAGAATCAGCTCGTAGCCTGATTAAATACTTTTAACATTTTTTTATCAGGTTGGACAATTGAACTTATGTTAAGTGTTGCTGATGTATTTTAAAAATTAAATTACATTTGTAGTTTTCAAAACTCTTTATAGCTAAAAATTAAGAAATATGTCAAAAATATCCCCGTTCATATCTGCTTTTTTAAATCCATGCTTTTTTTATAACAGTTATAACCACTCGTTTGACATAATTTTTGTTTTCCAACTTCACACAAAACACGAAATAATTTTGAGAGGTGGTTTCATCTAAATGCATATAAATGGACAAAAAACTGAAACTTTGTTCAAGAAATGCTTACATTCCACAAAAATGACATTTGACAATCTCAGAGAAAGATTTATGAAATGGACTGTAACGCTGTCTCTGGGTTAATGTAATTAATGCTGCTCAGACTTGCTTAAAATTCATTGCAGTTTTTTCCCCATTTAAAAACCCTAGAACATTCTAGAACAATCTAATTTTGATGTCAAAGAAGTAGTATAGTACAATAAAATGTTAGAGAATTGTCATTCCACCATAGTAAAAAATTTACAAGAACAACTTCAACACAAATCAAATGTTTTCAACTTATTTGCTGCCAGAGAATCAGACGCTCATTTTGTATTTCAATCTTAACAGTCTGCGGTTGAAATTAATAACGAGTGGGTTATGAGTATGAGCTACTTCATTTATGTAATAGCATCCTAACATATTTATAAAACACTAATTTTCCTTGATAAAAGTCAAATATTGTAGAGTAAACACATTGTTTTAACAGAGTGTATTCTAAAATGACTGTTGAGCTGATTATGAGCATTTACTTGAATGCATTTTGTGAAGACTTTCATCGCTTTATAGTTAATCGCGAATTCATTCAAATGTTTGCATGCTGTCATATGATCAGACCAACATTAGGATTTGTTTTTATTTAAATATGCCAGCCAGCAAATTCCACAACAAGAGTGCTCTTAGTATACAATAGTTCTCCAATCTGTGATGTTTTGAAAATGCTCAAACATAGGGCATATTAGATACTAAGATAGAGCTGGAAATCCAAAAAAGAACCTTGTAAATGTACAACGCCTTCTGATAAGCATAGCCTACTTATAATGGCTAAATCAGTTTCTAAAGAGCCAAGTAAATATGTTTTATCAGGTTGACAGATATTCACTCTGCGTAAAGATGAGCTTAAACTTATTATCATCTCTGTAAAATTAGCGATAGCTAAATTTACAGAGATAATAGCGATACTATTACAGAGATAATTAACGATAGCTAAATTAAATTTTTGACACGGAGACCCACATTTCGTTAGATGTTTTTTAGACTTGAGTTTTTTCTGGACTAGAGAATTTGCTTTTCTACTTTTGTATAGTCGTTGGCCAGATATGAAACTATAATCTGATAGGTTTGTCTGTTCTGAGAATAGCATCTTTCATTTAAAGTTTCTCATAGTGGTAACAATTAGGTCAGTGGCCTTATCATATAATAAAATCTTTATTTTAGCTATTTCTAAACTAAGTTTTGCTAAACTATGATTGGTGTTGTGTTTTGAGTTGCGAATTTATAAGTGCGATCATTAAGGATTATTGACATTTAGAATTTTAGCCTGGTTTTATCAGCTATTAGGGAAGATTTACTAAATGGAAACTTTAATTTGACTTTGAATTCCTAAAACACCATCTCTACACATTATATATTCATTTTTTAAATCAAAATGGGCAGCTGCTTATCCTTTTCAGAATTTCAGTTGAGAGTGCCAAGTGTGAGACCTTGATAAAAACAACTCAAACATGAATATTTGTATGTGATAGGCTGCCTGTAGCATAGCTTATAGTCTACAAACAGTTTTAGGTGGTTATAGTTAACTGGTTAATATTTGTTCATAAATCTAACTGCAGCAACTTTTGATCTTTGCCTTCTCAATTGGCAGCCCTTCTCTCAATTCCTTTTTGCACTTCATCACAAAATCCTATGCTGTGTCTCATGTTATTTTTTCTCTTGTTTCACTGATGTTCGTCATGCGGTTCACACCCTCAATAGTGTGATAAGTAATCTCATGAAGCTACATTACGAAACATGAGATGTTTGTCTTATACTCATGTCTACTCTATATGTTCTCACTTATGACACTGTTTGGTATTCTCACTTGTATTCTTACCGTATAGGAGTCTCAAGATAAAAAGGTTTTTAGGCTTACAATATTGGCATAAAAAACAAAGAAAAATATAGGGTATTTAAGCTATCTTTGCCTTTTGATATTATTCCTTATAAGAATTCTTGTTGCCTATCACTTAACCTCTATCATTGTATCCATATTTATGGGCTATTTGCTTTTTTGTTGGTTCAGGTCAGAGATCTAAAAGATAAAATTGCAGTAGAAAAAGGCCCAGATCATCCAGCCGCAGGACAAAAGCTTATTTACGCTGGTAAGTTGTGGAAGTTTTTAATTTCCTGCTTTTAAATTGCTAGAGGGTTTATTGAAGATTTTATTTAGAAAAACTTGCAACTCTTTTTATTAAGAGACACACTTATTGTAATTTTCACTTCAACATCTGAATGTTTTAACATACGAATCAGAACTTGGAATTAGTTTACTTCATATATAGACATCTGGCTTTGTTATATATTAACTGATGAGTTCTTTGTTCTGTCGCTCATTTTCATAAGCTTACAAGTGTAAAACATCTTTATGTTCTGTTGACTTTTTCAGGTAAAATATTAGAAGACAGTAAAACAATAGCAGAATGCAAAATAGAAGAAAAGAATTTTGTAGTAATGATGGTAACAAAGGTAAGTTTTTGATGACTGGTTATATGTTCACATGTAGTATGCAGTTTAATGTTTGGCTGAATGGTTTTAGGCTAGCTAGAGTATGCTTTGTCCAAATTGATGCTTTGTTCAACTGTAGTTTAATTACTGTGAAACCTCTAATTGAATGTCACCTCTATTTAACCGCCACCTTTGTTCGACCGACACCTCTGTTTGACCGCCACTATAGGATAAGGGTTGAAAAAGAGTGTGCCATGGTATTCAAATAGAGGTTTTACGGTAATTCGCCAATTGCCAAGATGTTTTTAGGTTGTCAGGTAAAATAGTGGACGGCGAAACATTTTAGATTGCTGAATACATAGAAGGGTGAGTGAATCAGAGATGCGATTCAATGATATACACTCTTAATGAGAACCTCCTATAGATGTTAACATATTAGCTTATGGTTTCACAGTATTTGCAATTAGTAAATGTTTCCTATAATGCAAAAGCAGCGAGTAAGGCACTTGGTCGCAGTCGAGCAGTAACTTTGAATAAAATTTCTTTTTTCAAAATGAATTTGTGGTCTAACCAATGATCTAACCAAGTCCACGTAATACATATTTTACCTAAACATTGCAATTTTAAGTCCAAAATTGTTCCTCGAGTTTTAGCTTGAACTGTTCATAACTTAATATTATGAAGATCATGACGTTACAGTTCCAGGTCAGCAAATTATAGCTCATACATATACCGTACTTTTCGGACTATTAGCCACTACTTTTTTCTGATGATTTGAGCCATGCGTCTTATATAAGGGTGCGGCTATTCTGTGGCTTTTTCTTTCATCACTAGGGCGCATTAACCAGAATCTCCGGTTAGTGCGCCTCTAGCGGTGAAAGAAAATACGAAACAATGCCTAACGGTACTGTTCCGTTAGGCACTAGGTTAAAAAGCGTCGGTTAATACGAAACAGTGCCTAACGGCACTGTTCCGCTTTAAACAGCTAAGTTGCTGCCGTGGTACGAAGCACCGTCCTGAGTTCTGCGGCCTATACAAAGGTGCGGCTTATGTATTGTTTTATTATCGTTTTTTGAAAAATAAAGCAGATGCGGTTTATATAGGGATGCGGTTTATAGTCCGAAAAGTACGGTAGTATAAATATACATTTTATCCCTTTTGCCTTTTCCCTTATCCGTTTTGCAGCAATTTCTGAGTAACAACTATGTAAGATCATTTTGTTCAAGTGAGACTGCCTAAGTACCTTTGGATGAAGAGCAGTGAATTAATTTTGCAGTTCTAATGTACTGCATCTACCGAACTTCATTTTGAGCTGGTTTCTTATTTGGAACAATCACGCTTTAAATAATCTTTACCAGCGGTTTAGGATTTGAGATTTTAGTGGCTTGTACGCGTTATCCGTAGACTATCAGTGTCTATTTACTTTACCAATAGAACCTGTATTGACAGGTTTTACTGCAACTAAAAATTATACTATTCCAGTAGGATATCTTATTTCATCATGGCTCTTTTGAGCTCTAAAGTATCATTCGTAGATATGTTGTTCTTGACAAGATGTAATGGTAAGAAGGGATCATATGAAACCATATTTCAAGGATTTTGGTCTGAAATGGAGAGGCATTATTCTGAAAAGAATGTATGATTGAACCCCCCTCTTCTATTGAAGCCTGTGACGAACTGCTAACAAAACAAATCTATTTCATACTTATTCATGTTCAAAAATCCTTCAACAAAGGTTTTTTTAGATTTCCTGTGTTTAGGGTGTGTATAAGGTGATACAAGTGTTGCATTCAGATTCAGGTCACCATATCCTTTTCACTTTTAGAGCATTGCTTTAGTTTGTTAATTGATTGGAGTACACAATATAATAATAACTATAATAGTGCGCAAACACCTTAGTTATGTGGACTCCTAGGACAGTGAATATACGTATTTGGTTCTGGATCTTTGTAAATGGTTTCCTGCTTGTAGGCTATGATAACCAAATGATTGCTTGCAGTATACACCTTTTGCGTAGGTTAAAAATCGTTCCTTATATTCGCTTTCAGCTCAGCAGTAGAGTAATTTTCATGTCAGTTGTGCCTCGTTAAAACCATTGTATTGAAGATATTTATATTTATTGCTTATCCGATGATTGAATAACGATCGTTTTTGATGTTTTGTCATGCATGCTTCCTTAGTAATCTTAGCCACTGCATTGCTTGGTATATCACCACACTATGGCCTCTCTTCTACTATTGGCTTTACCAATAATGTGGCATCACTATGCAATAGAAAGCATACCGCAATACATCATGCCTCTTGCTTAGGTAATCTTTTTAAAGTGATGTTTGGTAAAAAGATCTTGTCATTTCACAATGTAGTTTTGACTTGAGATTTACTCGTTTGAGCACCGCTATTTGATGAGTCGTCAAGCTAGAACAATTCTGACATCGCATGTTATCACTGTTGTAGCCAAAGACGGCAGCACCCGCAGCTACTTCCTCTCCTACACCTAGTTCAGCAGGAGAACCAGCAGCGCCTGTTCCTACACCAACTGTGCCCGCTCCTACTACTCAGGCAGTTGCTGTCAGTGACAGCCCTCCAACCGTGACGGATGCTACCACCACCAGCTCTATGACTGCTGAAACAGTGACAGTACCTTCTGAAAGGTATTATCACTTCTCCATATCCATATTGGTCAACTTGGGGAATGCTAACCATTGAGAGCAAGTCTATTTGAAAGTAGTGATTTTGCGGCCAATTATAGCAAAACCAATATTGGAAAGGTCTAATTTTTTTGTTCATCCTGCAACATCCTATCCATGCTACCTGCAATGCTCTTAATGAAGACAAGGCGATTGTTAAATAGGCCTTTGCAATACCAGTTTTTCTAGTGCCAGTTTTTGTGATTTCATATTACTAGTTTTTATTGCTAGTTTAATGATATTGCATTACTAATTGTTCTATTGGCAGTTTAAATTTTTTAAACAAACTTTGTTTATTGTGTTTTCATACAGGCAAGTTTTTCATAGTTGCTTTTCATTTTTGTCATAAAAGTGGTTTGGCCATTTAGCGAACATGATTTTTCTTTCAGCTGTGACAGGCAATGGACAGGTTAACCTTTTTTGTAGCACAAGTTCGACAGCATCTCTAGACATCAGCTCAGCAGAGAATATGCTGGCAACTGGAGCCGAGTACGAGCGTCTAGTCGCTGAAATCATGACAATGGGCTTCGAAAGGGACCAGGTAGTTCAGGCGCTTCGTGCGAGCTTTAACAACCCTGACCGGGCTGTCGAGTACCTCATGACTGTAAGTTTGTGTCACCTTTGTGTCCAATTAGACAGTAGCCATTTTATAGCACACTTCTTTGCCATTTTACTTGCAAAAGAAATTTAATGCAAATTTACCATTGTTTTTGTTCATAAATTGTTTGCATCGCATCTGTTTATGGCCAATTCAGTCAAATTGAGGAAAAATTTATGCACCTAAGATCTGAATAACTACTTGAATTATCAGAAACAAACGCAGAGTTATCCAACAAGGCGCATTTACACTGGTGTGCTTCTAGGATTTGTGTTTTATGGTTTGATGCTCCTTATTTGGGATAAAGACTCTGTACTTCAGATTGTCACTGTTGATTGATTTTCAGTGCAGCATACTTAACCCTTAACCCTTTGAACCCTGGACCGTTTACGTATGTCAGTAACCCTGGGCAATTTGTTTCACGATCCGGAGTTTTTAAACTTTTATTAAATGTATCTAAATGTGCTCATAATACAATGATATTTGGTAAAACACTAGTAAAAAACAGTATTTTACCTTAATTCGAACTAAAAGTATAAAAATTCATGATTTTAAAAACTCGTAAAAATGTTCACAGTAGTATCATATCCATCGAACACACATTCATCATCATTTCATGGCTTAAAATAAACTGGAAAATTATAGTTAGTATCATAAAATTCTTAATTTGCATTCCGATCATCCATGACTTACCAACGAACGAGACATCGATTTTTTCGCAACATCGTCCTAATAAAATTTGTTATTATAACAAAGGAAGTAGATAAAGATATTTTAAAACTTACAAATGGATGTGAAATTTCTAGTCTAACATCCTGTGTAATAATTAATTTTATTGCTTTACGCTGTTACTTAGAAACAGCTTTTGTAGACAGATCTATGTGAATGCCAGTATTCTTGCCGCTAGGGTTTCCGACACACTTTACGCAATGCCGGAATAATCGCCGTTAGGGTTCAAAAGGTTAAAATTTCAAAAAGGTACAGTTCCTTTAAAACCGATTCTGATCGATTCTGTCATTCATATTCTATGTAATGAATATTTGGGTTGAATATGTTTGTATGCTAACATCTGAGTTGAACAGAGAAGAAATAATGAGAACTGATTTTACTAGTTGTTTGGTAGTGTGATCTCTGAGGGGCCACCAAGTTGTGTGTAGATATTTCAAATGAAACCTTTGTGTTATTTCAGTTTCATAGATACCAAAGATTGTAGATACCAAAGATAGTTACTCATGCCGTTAGCCCAGATAGTGGCGGTGTTTAAGCACTCACCAAAATGGCTAGCGTCTTGAGCTTTGAGTATTTTTCATGCTAGTCTCAACATAGTAACACTTTGGTAGTGTGAGCTCTGATCAGCCGCTAAGTTGCGTAGAACATCATAAAACCTTATTTTCTATCAACTCATTTGTTTAAAAGATCTTGTGTTTTGCCTGTACAGCAAATATACCAGCTAAGAATGTTTTTAGCCTTCACACAATTTAAATCTCAAACTAACTTGACAACACATAACACTCGTCATTCCTTATTTTCATTACCTCTTCCACCCTCGATAGACGGGTTGCCTATCCCATGTCATCAGCATTGAATTCCTTGCCAATTTGGCTAAGGGAAATTTATATTCATGATGGTTTTAGGCCTACTTTGAAGCAGCATTTGCTGGATTCTCTGGGATAGATTTTTTCTGATTTCTTTTGCTTAGACAATTATGTTTTCTTCATTATCAATCTCGTCTATTAACTCGGGCTCTGCACCACGAATAGCCATGCTGCTGTGCATATGGGCCCTCATTGCACCTTACTTTTTTTATCATCTTGTTATGTTATGATCTAATGTAAAACAAACAAACATATCTTTAGTCATTTATCACAGCAATGTTTATTGGTAGTTATCTAATGTTTAGTAATATTTTTTATATATATATTTTATAGGTTTTATATTATTTCTTTTCTTTGGCCTCCCCGTGTTATTCAATCAGCTAATTGGCTAGCTGATACTCCCATAAATCATTTCATTGAGAAGACTCCTGAAATATAAGCGGCAATAAAACAAACATTTATTTTATCAAGTCCACAACAAGATATTTGATGCTGTTTTTGTTTCCCATTTTTTCAATTTCAAAAACTATTCAAGACTGATGCAGGCTCGTGTAATGTACAGTTGCAGCACTCCTTGCTTGAACTAACGTTGCTGTACACTTTGGCATACTTACTGATAAATATCAAGTTATTTCTCGTTGATATCAGTTTTTGTACCCACAACATGAATGCTCCCTCAGTTTTCTCAATGATCGTTAGTTCTGTTTCCATGCCAGATCAGTTAATTCCTCCTAAGCATTGACTTTTAACACCAAGCTGTACACACAAGTTAACAGATTCTAGTCAAAGCTTGTTTGTTTTATTGCTATATGTACGAGTAAGAGTTATTACATGTTTGAATTTTCATTAAGAGTAGGCAACTCTTGTATCAACTATCACTTGGCTTATGGATAACATGCATTTTCCTTTCAACAAGAAAATTACCCTACAGGATGAAAATATTCGATGGATATAAAAATTCGCGAACAGTCTATTCCGTGAATTATTAAATTCCGCGAATTATTAAATTCCGCGAATAATTAGTTCAATTTTTAATCACAAGAGAGAATAACTACTTCCTCAAATTAAAAACTAGCCGCTAGGCATAAATACTAAACGTACATGTAGCTGAGTTCCAAAACCTTTTTAAAATCATCACCGGGGCTTCGAGTTAACCCCATTGTTAATACATCACATTTCTTTACAAAATTATTCAAGGTTGTCACAAGATATGCAGAATGGCTTCATCACAAAAATAGACGCTAAACAGAAGTACTAAACGTAGCCGAGTTCCAAAGCTTTTTTAAAATCATTGCCAGGGCTTCGAGTTGACCCCGTTGCCAATGCATCAAACTTCTTTACAAAATTATCATGAGATTTTATTATGAGATTTTCAGTATAGCAAGAATTGTGAATTAATTTTTGTTATTGTCCAGTTTGTTTGTTTAGAATCATATTTAGATATGTCTTACTGACTTGTACTCATAGCTTTGCTGACTTAGAATTCTATTATCTTACTTTCCAGGGCATACCAGAGTCAGCTCAACCAGCTCCTCCGGCACCTGCTCCTGCAGCACCCACTCCAGCAGCGTCCACTCCAGCAGCAACCACCCCAGTAACGCCCACCCCAGCAGCACCTGCTTCAGCCACACCTGCTGCTCCAGCAACTGCAGTACCAGCTGCCTCCTCAACAGTAACGGCAGCTCCCACGCCCACTACTACTTCTTCAGGTCCAGTCCCACCAGGTACTTTTCTAAGGAGTTTCTAGTTGTCACACACCAACGTTAGATTCGCGTGGTTTGGCTTTGTGCCATTAGCGAATTCTCTCAAAGGCCTACTAAGTTTTTTTCTGATGGATGTGACCAAAGCCTTTTAATACTGGCAAATTATTATTTCTGTTGGGAAGCTTGGACTTTAATATGCCCGACCATGTTTGTCTGCAAGCATTCATCCAGCTTCTCTTATCTAGCGAGTCAACCAGATCCACTAGAGTTCTTGCGACAGCAGCCTCAGTTTCAACAGATGAGGCAGTTGGTGAGGACAAATCCATCCTTACTACAGCCTCTAGTGCAGTCCATAGGTCAAACAAATCCTGAACTTTTACAGGTATGGTACTTGCCACTGTTTAAATTTTACTAGGGTTCAGCTCGAGTGTTTATAACCTTTGAACTCTGTCTTCAAAAACCTCATCCACAATCACAACCTTTTTGACATGTTCTACTTGACTAGGTTATAGATGTTTATGCTAATATATTATTGATGTGTTCAAGCTGGAGATTTTGGTTGGTGAAATTTCTATTTCATAGACTTCAATGATCACAGAAGTGCGTTATTCTGCCTAGGTTTAATAGTGTAAGAACCTTGTATTTCTCAAATCCATATGTTGTAAACTATGTAAAACATATAATGAATGCAGTCATGGATGGATTCATTGAGCTGATAGCTGCTGTGTAATCTTGAAAGCGTTTTCATTGTTTCGGTTTCACTTTATGTACATATAAATATAATGTAACTCCCAGAATCGAGTTCTTTTAGACAATGCAAAGGTTTAAAATGAACAAATGTACAACAGTAGTTAAACTTACATTTCATACGAAAGGAAAAAGAATACACAGCTACATTTGCTGAAATCTTACATCTTAAAACTACTCATCAAAGTGTCTTCAATAATCTTTGACATAACTGCAACAGTAACTGATCTTTTCCTCAGTAAATTCCGCGTTCACAATGTCAATATTATTCCATAATGAGTTTGCTATAGCTTTTGACCTCGGAAGTGAGGGATACTTGCTTGTGTAGGGCACAAATTTAAGATTTTGTGTTGAAAGTTTTATTGGCAAAAGATAACCTAGCATCTTAAATTCTCATAAATTATTGTTTTATTGCAATATTTAAATGTACAACGTCTATAAACAAAACATTATCTTTGCATTTGAATACATATCATTACATCTGAATGTGCATTTGAATCAGGATACAATTACCTTTAGTCATTTAGGTTGATATAGTTTTAGCATAGGACTACGATATATACAATATATAGTATATGATATACAATGTATACAATAATGTAGATGCTTTACCTGAACAAATAAGGAGAAATCAGAAAGATTTTGTTATTGAGCTGCAAAAATAAGTTAGCTTTTTTTAGCCTTTGATGACAGGTGTAGGTGACGAATGTCTCTATACCGATGCAGGGTTATGGATAGGTAAATGCACTTGGACACGTAATGGCATTGCAAATACCCGATACAATTAATTGTTCCGCATTCTTTAATAACAAAAGAGTTGTCTCTCATTGAGGCTTTAATAATAAAAGTTTAATATATAGCAGAGTTATGCGACTCGTTAATCAATACTATTGTTTAGAAGTAACTAAAACTAACACAAACTGTTAATTTTAATCAAATTAGTTATTCATACTAAACAAGCGTCAGCGCAATTACATTTGGAATGTGACGTATGGGGATATTCTAGTGCACTTAAAAATAACTGTATTGATACGTGAATGGTGACTTCTAGAGACTTAGAAATCGTTGATAGATGTAATAAACTAGTGAACAGTGAGGCAATGGAAACATCTAACATAATGAAGTATTGTAAGCCAGGCAATTAGAGTTTGGTTTTAGTAAAAGTGAGTCTTTCCAATGCTTTAATTTTTACTATTGCTGTAAGCAGTCAGCATGACAATATTATCATAGTTTATCTTGGTTTATAAATTAATAACCTATATAATAAGTGTAAGTTGAATATATAAATTAAAGTATTTAACATAAAATGTCATTAAATATTAAGTTTAAATTATATTGTCATGGTTTGCACTCTCCTTTTAGAAACAAAATAGAGAAGCAATTTTTGTTCAATTACTGCTTGATGTAATGGTTTTGCATCAAGAATATACAATAACGATCTAAAAAATTTGAAGCTGAGATCTTAAGCTTTTGAATGTTGTATTAACTATGGCAGTACCTCAGCTCTCAACAACAAGCTCGTTTCTAGCCAGTAAATACACCAATAGAAGTGTCCCGCACTTGAAAGTTTAGTGTACATATCTGTACACAATATCTTGAAACATTTTGTCAGTCACATGTTGTCATGAACATAAGTAATAATTCAGTCACTACTAGATAACTTATAGAAGGAAATGTTTTTGGATATCTTGAAATTGGGAGCTTGATGCTTGACACAAACAGTGATGTTTCATTTAATTTCGATGACTCCTCGAGGTGGGGCAGCAACAGGTGATGCTGTGGGTTAGAATTTGCAGAGTTATTGTAGCACCGGTTTAATTCTTCTTTTACAGTATATTACTCAGAATCAGGATAGGTTCGTGGCCATGCTGAATGAGGGGGAGGATGCTGCAGCTGAACCGGCTGCTCCTGGTCAGGATGCGCAGGCTCCTCCTGGAACCACGTACATTCAGATTTCTCCCCAAGAACGAGAGGCCATAGATAGGGTATGTGAAACATCTACTTTGTTTGTGTACTACGATCTGCTTCTGGATTAGATGTTGCCTTCGTAGTTTCACCTCTTTCCATTCCATCTACTTCCATTCATTTCTCTCTTCATCATACTCATGGCTTTGGAGCAAGTGTGAGACAGCGATTGGTGATTTATACAGGGCATTCAGACCACACATGTTCACGGCTGAGATTGAAATTATACCGTAAAGCCTCTATTTAAACGCCACCTCTATTTGAACGCCACTTTATCTATCTCTGATCTTCACGGATCCATAATATCAAGTGATCAGTAGAAAAGTGTCCACAAAATCGTATTAAAGGTTGACTTGCAACAAAATTCACATTACAATTATTTGGTATCAAAAGATTCACCATGTCTTACTCTGTTGCTTTGTAGGTGCCAAATACGTGGAAATGTGATTACAAGCTCTTGAAAGCTCAAAAACAAAAAGCCGCCATAAATTGGAATCAGTTTATTTCTCTGACGTTGTCAGTACATTTGGTTATTGTTTTGTCACATGATGTTCTCACGTCAATTGCAAGGCCAATAAAAGGCTCAATATAAAACTTCTCGTAGCGCTAGTTTATGACCAACTTTTTGGGTTTTATCGAAGAGTCCGTATCAAATATAGATGCTCGCTAGTTTACAGTTTTGTTTCGGCTTGGTTTAATCGTCTAGTCGTAATCTATCATGTGACCCATACTTCCTGCCAAACAGCGCGAATAATTTCTGCAGCATTTTTCAATTATCACAGGTGACCAACAGGCTCGTCATGTTTATCAGACAATGATATGTACTCCTTCGAGCTAAGGTTAAAAAATTAACGGATTTTCACGGTGGGTTATAGGATTTTAGTGCTGAAAGTGACAGCATTACAATGATCATGAAATAGACGCGTAAGAATAATAGACATGGTTTCATTGAGTGCGTGAAGTATATTTGTGAAAATATTTCGACAAATTAGGTTGCGTGAAAATGTTAACAGAAGCCATCTTGTACAACTACGCCCCATTTGAGCCGTTTTGGAAAGGGATTCCAAACTACGGCGGTCTCATGTGGCTGCGATTAACTGTTCGTTTTTGAGCTTTTAAGAGCTTGTGATCACATTTCCACATATTTGGCGCCTACAACACAGCAGAGTAAGACATGGTGAATCTTATGATACCAAATAACTGTAATGTGAATTTTCTTGCAAGTCAACCTTTAATAATGAATCATTTACATTAATAGCAATAAACTTTCTCTTGTTGTCCAACTCCATGGCTTGTCACTTTTTTTCGTTAAAACTTCGAAAGCATTACCGTTAAGATAATTAATAACTCTCTCAGGCTAATAGTAGTTCCTTGTTTAACGCGGTCTTGATATCTCGATGTGCTACATATATAAAAACGGTTTGCAAGTTTTTGACCAGAGGTCTGTTTAGCGAGCAAAACTTTTATGCATTGCATTTGAGTTAAATGCAACACGTAAAAGTTTTGCTCTGCCAAAATTTGTCTAGGCGCTAATATCGACTAGTTTAGCAGTGCAAAGGTATTGGACAACCAGAAGATGTTCGTTCCATCGAAAGCAACAATCAGAACACAGCTATCCTAGCTAATGATACAGATATTTTTGTTTTAAAAACGTTGATAAGTATGAGTTCGTTTATGTCCTTTTTTCATAAATATATATTTGTAGCATTTGATAGATCATCATTATATAACTTAAAAATGGGCAAGTTTATAGAATATTATTTCATTCCATCATTGCGGTGATCTGATTTTACAATTAATTGACGCTCTTAACTCCTTTTTTATTGTACATAAAACACTAGTTTTGACTGCAAATTGTAACAAACACCTCAATGAGTTCGATGAGCTTTTATGCAACAGTGGCAAATATAGATATCAAGTGAAGCTATGTCTTCAAATTTATAATGAAATAAAAATCGAAAGGTCAACAAATTTCAAGCAGGGCACAGGCCATTATATCATCGCAGGTCAATTGCAAGCAATAGATATCAACTGGTAGAGATATTTCTCGATTTCTTTGTGCATATTTATCTTTGACATAAGATATCTTTGACAAGTTGGAGGTAAGTTAGCAGATTTATTGCATCCAAAAGGCGTAATATCGCTCCACCAAAAAGCGAAAGCAAAATATAGGCAACATTCGCTTGGCCTGTAAAAGGGCTAAATGTATCTTCTCAAAATTCGGGCGAGCCATTTGAAAAATAGACTGCCCTCCTCCATTTGAACGCCGCCTCCAATTTACCGCCACCATAGAGGCAGAGGTGAAAAGTAGAGCGCCATGGCATTCAATTAGAGGTTTTACAGTATATATATATACAGTTATTGGAGTTGTTGTATATATACAGTGAAACATGGATAACTCAAACTTCACGGGACCGAGCGAAAGTGTTTGAGTTATCAGGGCGTTCAAGTTATCAGAGCACAGTCACAAGTGAATGAATGTATCAGTAGATACATATACAAACTACATGTATATATAAAACTAAAGTATAGGTTGTTTGTTGTAAGTTAAGGGCATCTGATGTAGAGTTTTAAAGTATTTATTAGAAAGTATAGATATTTTTATTCACTTGAGATTTGTGTGTTGTTTTAGGTGATGTGACTGCCAGAACTTTTTCAGATTAAAATTGGCAAAACCTAATCGAGGTTAAAACGCTCAGAAATTATTTTTTCTTCTGAGTGTTTTACTCGAGATCAATTTTGCCAATTTTAATCTTAAAACGTCTTGTCAGTCACATCACCTAAAACTGCAAACAAATCTCAGCCTAATAGAAAAATATCTGTTCTTTCTGATAATTTTTAAAACTGGACATAAGTAAACATTTATGACCAATGCAAAAAAGCATGCTTTAGATCTGATCAGTTGTTTCATTTAAAAAACTTATCGAGTGTAGTCTGTGACAAGGTATTTTTTTGACAAAGATCAACAGTGTGACTTATTGTAGAAATAGATTTTAAACAGTTATTATAGTCCTTAAAAACTTGTTAGCCTTTTCTAACAAAATTGGTCCATCGATAGGTACGCCTTCACTATGCACTTGTCTAAACCAAGTCAATAATACACCATCCAAATCATCGTGCGAAGTTGAACGATCTCTTAGTCTTGATGAATTTTGGTCTCAACGATCTTATTCTTTCTTTTTGTTTAATCCATGTTGACACTGTACTTTTTGGAAGATTTTCTCTTTTTGATAATGCTGATAGCTTTTGTCCTGCTTCGATTTCCCCGAGTACTTTAAGTTTGTCAGAAGGTTTCCACGCTTTTCTTTGCTTGCGTGATGCCATCGTAAAGCGGATGTCTGTTGCCATGAGCCTATTTGTGAAATTTTATCTTGATGTATCCGCATATAATCACTGTTACAATATGTATTTTGCATGCTGTGTCTATCTTTATTAAATTTTTATCGCTAATACCTTCCAACGCTTATAGCTTGGCCGTAACTAAGCGAACGTCTTAGCGACCCTATTAATCATTTTTATACGATTTCTTTTTCGGTTCCATTATACGGTACGGGGAAATTATACGTACACTATACGCGTATAAAAAGCGCTTTCGTTAAGAAAGCAGAGTAGTCTCAGCTCTGCGACTAGTGGAAACGCCTTCGAAATAAATTGAACGGAAACTACGTTTGTGAATTCGGCAAAAAACTGTTCGAGTTAACGTTGCCGTGGTCGAGTTATATAAAGCCATTTATCATTGCGTGGGAACAGACCAAGCAAACCCATTCGAGTTAACCATGTGTTCGTTATATCCGAGGACGAGTTATCCATGTTTCACTGTATATATATACACACTGTGAAACTTCTAATGTATATATATATAATATATATATATATCTGCGCTATTTACTAGTTTCAACTCCATGAGCCAAGCTAATCTCATTGCAACATAATGATTGTGTGCAGCTCATTTTCATTAGCTCATGTTTGAATCTTGGACTGTTATTTTGTAATCTTCCCCATGATTATTATGCCTGAGAGCATTGATTATTCGATTAGCAGTTTGGCACATTTTGTGATGTCTCATATCTACTTTGCTCTCTGGAATATCGTCATTTATTTCGTCATTTTTTGTATTGAAATTTTCTGTTGACTTATGTAAAGTCAATTTTACGACATTCTGGTATACTTGTACATATTAGAAATGTGCTGGCTTTATGCTGCTAGTAATATCATTCCTTATTGTTGTATTGCAGTTAAAACAGCTAGGATTCGATGAAAGTCTAGTGGTGCAAGCTTACTTTGCGTGTGACAAAAACGAGAACTTGGCAGCTAACTTTTTGTTACAACAAGGATGGGAGGATGACTAGACATTTTTAGTACCTACAGCTAGTAGGGTAAAGCTACCTGTCAATGATAGTAAATTTGGCAGCGCTGAGCAGTCTCCCGTAGTTGGTCACAGCAAAAACCTGCAAGACGTGGCTTCACCAAGTTCTTGCTTATGCACTGTGTTTCTTGCACAGTGCAATGAACTCTATCAACATTGACCTTGTTCACTCCATCACATTTATATTCAATATCGCTTTGCCTTCTAGTTGTTGGAGTTGTTAAATAGCCATCATTTTTTGCATTCATTGCCGGTGTACTAGACCAAGGATTTGCGAGATTGTAGAAAGGTCCCCAATTACTCCACACACAAATTTTGTAATCCTATGTTAGTGCAAGGTTATGCTCTGGAATAGTTGCCACCAATTTTGTTATTGACAGTTATTAATAAATACGGAATATTATCAGTGTACATTTGTTTCATTGTTTCAAAGATGTCTGCTGGGATATGCTTGCCATAATAAGTATACATGTACATATATGACAGTAGTTACAAAAGGCATTAAACTGTAACACTTCAATTAGCTCACAGGCTGTTGACTCTGAAAAGCTTAACAAATCACAAATGTGCTAACAAATCACCATCAAATGCTGCATTAGGCTCAAAATCATAAGATTAGCTAACAACTACAGATAGAGAGACATTAAGGCACATACATGTATTTGTTGTGTGTTGACACATTGAAGGTTAGAGATATTGGATACGGCATTGCAACTCTCACAGCTAGTGAGTTTCAGGTCGACTCAAATTTGTTTGGATTCATTAATGCCTTTCTACTCACTGGGTAATGATCATTGCAACTGGCAAAGGGTTACTTTTACTGATTGGCACCAAATGTCTAAAAAATTGCGCCTACTTGCTAGAAGTATTAAACACTGGATAAATGGGGTCTGACCTCAGTATTGATCAGAGATGACGTGGGTTGCTTGTTTGCTAGCTAAAAATTTCTAGCTCTCACAATAGGTAGAACATCCGTTTTATGAGATTAGCAAGCAGTTACTATAATAGATATCCTACAACTAAGATTGAAAGTTTTTCTGCTACTTTTGCTATATCTAAATTAGAAAAATTTGTGCCCATTTTTAAATACTGAAATAGGAATTATCTTCCCTGGTTTAGTCTGGAGACTCGGCATATTTTTAGCAAAACACTGAAATATGAGGTGAAAACACCTGGTTAGATGCTAAAAGCGAAGTTACCAACTTGGCGTATGTTAATTACGCTAATATGTTGGAAAATTTATCTTTGCAAATATATATATATAATATAACCGTTATAGCTGATCACGAAACCTCATGGAATTACTTGGAACTTATCGAACTTGCTTAACACAGACGCATGAAGTACAATAGATTGACTCAACTGTGTTGTTGTAGGATGGTTGAGTGACGTCTGCTAAGACGTTGCTTGCTATTGGAAGCAAATTCTTGTAAGAAGGTCCAAGTAGAATTGTAGAGAGATAGACATTTCCAAGTTATCTCATTCCACATTTTCATTAGCTTGTGTGTTTACAAACCTTTGATCACACCAAAGGCAAAGCTGACTTTATTGAAACATTGTGTCGCATGTTCAATGTGCATTCAACTTGAATTGTCTGCATCGCGACATATTTGGTTTGTATGCTTGCTATTAAAAATTCTATATTTCTGAATATTGTTAAGAGGCTGTTGGTATGGTGATTATTCTTGTCGCGTTTGTGTTAACATCAGATGTACTAGTCAGTGCGTTTCATTATATTTTTTTTCAACACTGACGGTTCATGGTATATTTGCAGTGGTTAGAGCCGACCCTCAACTCAGTAAACGGGGTAATACACAACAACAGCAACTTTTCCAATCATCTACTTGACAGACAACAATTGGCTTCAGCGAGAATGGCAAAACAGGATATCATAAGGATACGTGTAGTGTTCAATTTTACGATGTTCGATTACATGTGAGTATAATGACTTACTTTCGTTTACTTGCATGAAGTCAGGTGGTCGTAACTACTAGAGTCCATTAAATTTAAAAAAATGCAGTTTAATTTTCAAATTTTATTGCATTGGTTCCGCCAAGTCTTTAATTTAAATAAAATATTTTACTTTGATTGTTCAGTTATACTCCTTTTATCATTTTGATCAAGCAGCTACCATATCTTTAACTAAATGCGATGTTTTATTGGCCATGTTATTGAAGTATGACTGCAACCAAAGAAATGTCATGAAATTTATTATGAAGTTTTTCTGTTGTTGTAAGAGTTAGGCTTTCACTACTGTTACTATAAACATGATAGTTAATGTATGTATTGATTTAGAATAGCTTTTGGCATATTACAGAAATAAAAACTACAGTAGATGTTCCTACAACGTAACTAATCCGTTTGCAAAAAGTTTACGTTATAGGGAGTTTATGTCAGGTCATACGCACAGTAAAATACATTCAAATTGCTTAATTCATTCTAAGATTATCCAAAACTCAGCTCTTTGGCACTTCAAATACGAAAAAAGCAAATCTAACTTTTTAATTTTTTTGTTTTAACAACTTTTCTCTTTTTTCCTATCACTTTCATTTGGTTCAGTGTTCCTGATTGCTGTAATTTTTTATTATGTTAAGGAGAGCACACACCTTCAATGTCCGCAGGGGTTTCAGGGGCCTGCAGCTCCGAAGCTCTTTCATCCCTTTGCTGCGGCTTCCTCTGACTTTGGATTATTTTTATTTTTTTTACTGTATGCCAAGTAATTCATAGAAATTTAGAAGTTTTATCACTAAATTTTGTAATATAATTTAAAAAATTGGAATTATGGTGATAAATCAAACATTGTCGCTTGTTATGGGTCATTATTTAAGTTATACTATTATTAGTACCTTATCACATGATCGTCACGTGGCTTTAACTTTAATATAAAAGTGCAGAAAAACGTACTACCGAATTTGCCTGAAAGACCAGATCACTATGAGATGCCTTATGACAGTACGTCAACGAACTGGGTTAAACAATCAAAAATCTAGTAAGGCTTGACAGCCAATTAGATTTGCAATATCGTCAACAACACTGCTGACAAACAACAACACTAATACAGGTAGTACACCTTATAACAATTGATGTGCCAATTAAACTGCCAAAATTATTTCATTGTTCTTTGCGAAAGTGTAATTTCGTTTTCTCTGCAGTTAAATCATTATACATGTCCCACCTATTTGTTTTATGGTATAAACATACTATAAAAGCATTAAAAGCTAAACAAAAACGTTACATGTAGTAGTTTTTTTTTAACTTGAAATATTAAAGGGGTTTGTGGCTTTCACTGTGTTCTTTCCTGCGGAAAAAGGGTCCATATGGCTCTGAGGGAAAAAGATTGCCGGCCCCTGGCCTAGTAGGCACAGGAGGTTTGATTTGAGGACAGTCAGCACTGGTGATTGCAGATTGGATCCTGCCACTTACTTCAAATATCCCGAGAAAGCTTGTTCAGTCTTGCTGAGTTATATGTGTATTGTGGAGCATGATTTACTAGAATCGACTGTAGACAACATCACTGTGCAATATCGCGTTCTACTATATCATGATACCAGTAAATATGTTCTTAACAAGCTGAGTAGAATGTTTTAGCCTATGAACCATTAATATAGGTAGAGAGAATCATTTTATACCTTAGATGCCAGACTGTACATACCAGTACTCATATGTAGAGTTTTATGTTACCCTCCAACATATTGTTATGTTGATTTTGTTAAAACGATATGATATAATCTGCACACACTCTGATAGATGACCTCACCGCTTTTGGTGCTGCACACCCTTAAAGCTATGGTATGATATACCTCATCAAAGGAGATTACCTTTTAAAACGCAATTTCTTTTTCTCCTTCTTTCAGTACAGTTTCCCTGATTTAAATCGGAGGTTTAAGCAAGCATTGTTTACATACAAAGTTTAATTGATCAAAAATAACTTTTACGATTAGTTCATGCTTAGAGTAGAGTCACCTACAATTTTTGCTCATTGTATTAAAATTATGTATTTATTATAGTCGTGTGTCCATGAGCAGCAAATAAATCTTTCCATTTCTTTTAGTTAAACTGCTTGGAATCTGCAGAATTGGATCAGCAGTATTACTTATTATTCAATGAAGTGAAGCGTTTTGCCATCAATTATTTCAATTATTTGTTTTTTCTGTACATTAATAAAAAGTTTTTCCTTTTGTTTGTTTAATTCTGAGAGCTTGACAGTGGAACTCTTTCAAGTGTTTCCTACTCATTATGCACTCATTGCGTTTAACATCTTGCCTTGCTATTTCTGGTAATATGTCCTTATTTGGACATTGTCACGAGTTACTGGGTTTATTTCTGCCAAACTGGTTTGCTATATACACAGCTAGTAGAGCAAATCACTCAAAGCTATTAGTTCTCTAGTTATCAACAAGTTTATGTTCTACTGGTCAGTTATGTATCCACTTAAGCGTTACCGGTTTCTCGCGTTTTTTGGTTTTGAAGCACAAAAATGTTGGCCTTGTTTGGTGATCTTTGGTGTTCTTGTTTGGTGATCTTTAGTCGATCTGTTTGGTGATCTTTGGTGTTCTCATTTGGTGATCTTTGGTGGTCGTGTTTCCTAGAGAGCAGTAGTTTTCCTTATTCTCAACCTGAAATAGAAATTCCGAACCTTTTATGGCTATTCTGATAATTACCTTCGTATAAAAAGAACTCTGGCACATTAGACATTGCTTCTGCTTCAGAACACCTATTTATGTAAGGAATTTTTAAAAACTTGAGCATTATATAAAAATTACATGCTGTTATTGAGTATGTTTAGTCGCAATGCCCTTACAGTTTTAATAGCATTATTAACATTTTGATGAATTCCTTTAGATGGTTTGATAGGCTGCCCTGATAAGTCGATTTGTATAAACAAAGTAAGTTCACCCACGTCGCATGCCTCATAGCTGAAAATTAAGTTAGCTTGACAAGCCAGGATACGTCCAGGTTAGCTTGGGTGAGCCAAAGAAGGTCTTCAACCAGAAGAACTTTTACAGTAAGCATTATGGATAACATTTTATTTGCGGTTTAGTACTTTTTGATTTGATTACTGACATTAGTTGCTCAAAAAAACTGAATGTACTCTAGACACTATGTTACAGATGCTAAAGCATTTATTGAAAATCGGGCATTAATAAGGAAAAGTATAAAAGCTATTTTTTGTTTATCCTGATGTGTTCCTAGCTTTATGGTGTTCAAACAAAAGTTATTAGTTTATGAAGCTAGCATGATATAACATGGGTTTAGGTATTTCTTGTTTCACTCGCAGCACTTGACAGTAAACTTTTAAAATCAACTTTGTGATTACCTACCAGCACTCATTTTGTTTAACATCTTCTGTTGCTATTTCTGGCTATATTTCCTTATTTGGACATTGCTGCAAGTTTTTTCATTGAATAATAGAAATATTGCTCAATAAAAAATTGCATTTGTACAACATATAAAAGCAATCATTTATCTCTAGAGAATGAAGGGAGACTGCAAGCACACATAATGCTATCACTTGGCATGTTTTGATTTACTTGCTACAGTCATAGATACACAGAGTAACGTTATTTGCATGGTAGTTGAAGTTAATATATTGCATGATTTGTGTAATCAGAAATGAGAAAGTGGGACTAGCTAATAATTCCCTACTCTTTAGGAATGTTAACACTAAAACTACTTTTAGCACCTTTTAAACTAAATATAACCTTTAATACATAAGAAATATCAGTTACTGTAAATGACCACGATTATAGCACTGACCAGTCAGATCAACATAATCACCCATGATTGCCAATTGCTGTCCAGGTTTGGTTGTACATGTACTTTAATTTATTAGAAACAAGCGAATTCATAAACCTGTTATTTTAAAGTAAAGTGCAAAGATGATAAAATAAAGTGGTCTTGTTTTTTTACTTTTTGTTAAACAGCTGAATGCCCGGCATTGCATGGGTAATAAAAAGATTTGTACAGAAATAGATTTTTAATCAACATATACAACATTTATTATATTAACATTCAAATGAAGGCGTTTGTTTATTTTGTGTGTGTCCAGTCAATGCAAAATTTTTGAAAGTTAACGCATGAATATTTGAAAGCTCAAGGGATAATTAAAACAGATTGTTGAAAAACATTTCTTACTTCTTATGCTACCCACTCGCTCAAGATTTAGGACAGCTTATAAACAGTAGCATGTAATGTAGTTGCCTTTGGCAGAGTTTCTTTACCCAGTGAATTTGAGTAACTTGAGCTAGTATAAATCGTTGCTATAACAAAAGCAGTTATTATAACTGAAGAAAAAAAGATTGTGTCTCTGGTCTCTCACACAATCATGATCTTCATGAGTGCAAATGGAAGGGTGCTATTTCAATCAATCGGCATTGAAGATTGGCAGCTGTAATAAGTATGTGAACAATTACACAATAGTACGGCAAGGACAGCAGAGCGTATTGAATAGCATGTCTGTTTGCAGAACGGGTGCTTCCTAATTTAATTTCAGGGCGAAGCAGGTTCTTCGTTGCAAGATTTTAATTGCTATAACAGGACACACTAACGACAGACAGAAAAAACCAACACTGAGATTTATATAGATAGATGTTTAAAATTATTTGTTGCTTATGCAAGATGTGCATGTTTACCAAAAAATGGAATTACACTTTAGATGAAGATAGAAGTATTCAAGTAACTAAAAGTGAGCAAACCCAAAGCTAGTTGACTGCACAGAAAGCAGCTTAGTAGCTTTATCTCAACCCATCTGTATGTCAACTATATGTCAACCCATCTGTATGTCAACCCATCTGTATGTCAACCCATCTGTATGTTAACCCATTTGTATGTCAACCCATCTGTATGTCAACCCATCTGTATGTCAACCCATCTGTATGCCAACTATATGTCAACCCATCTCTATGCCAACTATATGTCAACCCATCTCTATGTCAACCCATCTCTATGTCAACCCATCTCTATGCCAACTATATGTCAACCCATGATTCGGTCATTTAAAGCATCACTAAGAATTATAGAATAACCAAAATGCTATCTCTAGTTCTCCAAACCATCAGATTTCGCTTTTTCAACAAATGGAGTAGGCATCAAAGAGTCAGCTTTTTCAGCACCATTACAGTGATAGGGAGGAAACTTACCTGACATCTAGTTATGTTGATTTGAATGCTACGAATGAGTCAAAAAACAGTATTTGCAGCTTTTTATACCAATGGTTTTTTTACAGATGCAGCGCATACTCAAAGTTGAACCAAGCAACTCAACTGGTCAAACTGCGAACAGCGTAACAGCTCAATTTTTCCCTGAAGTTTTGAAGAAAATCATTGATGCACTGGAAGTCAAGGATTTGCCATTTCTTGTAATCTGTGTCTCAGGAGAAAAAAGAATTGGAAAGTCTCTTCTTGCAAACCTTTTCGTCTTATTTCTAGAGCATCTAGAGAAGGTGAGACGGTGCGAGTCAATCAACAACAGATTCCTAGCAGCAGCAGCCAAGTATAAAATAAAATAATATTTTAATTTGATGTACAAATGATTCCTAGTCTTGGAATGGATGCAACGACATGCTACCGCATTAGCTATAAGTAGCAGATGGTAACATAAGATGAATTTAGCAAAAAAATTCACTTCAACACGCAAATGTGTTGTTTGTATCTTTAAATATGTCACCCTTGTAATTCTCTTAAATACAAAGAAATGATAATACACGTATCATTCATTTGGACTGTAAATAGTGAACAAGAGCTTTGATCAAGTTGATTGCTTTGATTGCAATTTTGATTGAATAAACAAATTTAATAAGCGATATATTTTATACAATGTAAAGTAAATATTTTTCTGCAGAATACATTCATTCAAAGGCATACAAAAATATGAATGTGATACAAAGACTATGAGACAGCACTTAGATGCCGCCCCGATTTTGTTTTAAGAGTAAAACTGCTTCCAGATGTTCCACTCGTATCCTGAAGGGATATACGTTAGACAAAACATTGAAAAAATATCTGTCATGGAATGGAAGTGGCAAGAATTTGTTGAATCCTATGCTTGCTCATAAGCTTGCCACTATCTTTTACTTGCTACTTTCAGCGATATGCGGCCAACACTGTAAAAACCATAGATATAGTAAACCCTAGATATGCGAATAATCAAAACAAGTGAGGCCTATAATTAGCATGACGCAACGTCATGTTGATGTGCAAAGCGAATCAGCTGATCTATTAACTCCTATTGACTTAGCACTAAACACTGCTCAATTTTTCCATAGTTTGTGCATCTGAGACTGCATATTTTATTGAAAATATGTAAAACTTATATGCAGTAATACTTCAACTTACGAGTGCCCTAACGTACGAGAAACTTGAGGTACGAGCCAGCTTTTAAGCAAGTTTTAGCACTAAAATACGAGCCATGTTTGAGATACGAGCACATGAGACAGTTGCCAAGTATGTCGGAGGTGTTTTATGAGAACAGCATCACTCTGTATTTTTCAACTGCTCAGATTATAATTTTGTACCATGTTTTTTGTGCGCGATTGTCAGTGCAGAATTATGTGAATTAAAAGTACCGTGCGTAGACCGAAAGTTTGCCAGTAAAAGGATAGATAGTGCAAAGAAAAAGCGAATGATAACAATTGATATGGAAAATTATTGAAAAATATGCAAAAGATGTATGCGTGATTGAGCTTGCTCAACAATATGACAGAAATACATCCACAATTATCAAACACAAGGATTATATTCAAGGCATTTAGTCTGCAAAAGGACTAACCATAGTTTCTAAACGATGCAGCGATCTTCACGACCACTGATGGAGAGACTGTTCAGGTTTTGGATAAAAGACAAACAATTGGCCGATGATTGCGTAACTGAAATGATGCTACGTAAAATGGCCGGTGCTATCTATCAAGACTATAAAAAATAGACATTCGGACAAGTTGGCTAGCGGTCGTGCATTAACCCTTGGTGACAACACCTGTGTTCGTCCTGATCGCAACACGTTGAAAGGGCGACGAAGGCAAGCGTCCTTAGATAGGTTTCTCTTAAAACGGCCGGCTGGTCGTGAAAGCGAAACAAAGGAATAATTAGCTAACTAGCGAGAAACTTAAAACTATGAACGCCGAAGAAACTTTAATTGCGTTAAGTTAAAGATTTAAGTTTGCTTTTAAGTTTGTCTTTTAAGACTTTGATAAAATCCAAATTTATCAAAGTCAACTGTTGTAATGAAGGATAACTTTTCTCTCCCTCTCTGGCAAATGCTAGCGTTACCCGCTATTGTATGTATTACATTTTAATTAATCACATTTCCTTGCATTATTTTTATTTGTTGCTTTTTGAAAGCATGTGGTAAGTTAGGACAATAACCAACATGTTCTTTCTGTTACAATATATTGTTTTGAGTGTTTTATTTGCATTTTCAAAGTATGAAAACCTATCAATATATATTTAATTGTTCTATATATAAATAAATTGCACCAACATGCGAGTAAATTGACATACGAGCTCAGTCTCTGAACGCATTAAGCTCGTAAGTCGAAGTATGACTGTAATGACTTTGGATGAGAAAGGCAAGAATCTTACACACATGGCAATGAATAATACCAATGATTTAGAAGCTTCTATATCATTGATAATACAAAGAGTGACCAAATAGAAATTAAACTAATAACAAACTAATGAATCAAACGAGGCTTAGAAGCAGTTACGCTGGACCCCTGTATTAAACACCCATTAGACATGACTTAAAATAACTAGACGAGATAGTTTTTGTCTAAGGTTGGTTGAACTAGATTCCTGCTTTGAAGCGGCATAGTGTTTTCTGATTCTAGTATAGCGATTAACTACAGTTTTGAGTAGACTGTTGGCATGCACTGTACATGTAAAACCTTGATGGAGGTTATGTAATAAAACATATATGTTACTGTCTGTGATGTTACTTGTTTAAAAGCTCTCTGTGTGATACCACAGCTCTCCATGTGTGAACGTAGGCACTTTTTTGCAGCAATTCATATTCGGCCTATCAATCTGGTCACCAATCCTCCTCTGTTTTTAACTGAGATTAGGGTTATGTCATCACTATTTCTACTTCCCACTACTTCGACATCGGTCAAGAACTTGATATGCTCATCACATTTGAGTTAGAAAAAATCCTCATCACCGAACTCCTCATCTTCACCTTCCTCAGCTTTTGTCTCTTCTTTCTTTTTCTTTCTAGCCAGAGAATGTAGCAGGAGTTGGCAAGTTTTTTCAGCCCTGCTCACATCCAGATCAATACAGTTAACATTGGGATTTGGTGTGATGTCTGCTTTTATGAACAGTGCTCGAAGTGCAGATCTAAAGCACTGCACATCCGGGTTATTGTTATAGCCACCCTTAGATCGTAGAGGTGGAACGAGACACGAGACGTCTCGAGTATCGACCTGTCTCGTATCGGTCTCGTCTCGACTTAACTATTGCCAAACTCGAGACAGGAAATAGAACTAAAGTGCCTGCGCACGGTTGTTAAAACATGGCTTCTTGTGGTAGCAACAACTCCATATATTGTAATGGATTGCGGGCAACTGCCTTTAAAGTTATACCCGGTCCGTTACTACCTGTTGCTATTGATTATGTTGGCCACTGAGTCTAATCATGTAGTCCGGACAACGGCCCTGTTATATTTTAGTTCGGTTCTGTGTCCTTAAAACAGATACCGGGTCGTATCTAATTACTCTTCGGATAATCCAATTTAATAAATAAGACTTTTCGGCGTAAAATGTCTGTATTTTATCGCATCGTGTCTAAACACCAACTGCCCTTCATAAAATTCGGGCCTCTTTTACGTATATACTACCAATCGCGAGTAAAACTTGCCCGGACACGGAGAAACGAACGAAAGGCCGTGTCGACCATAGTCCGTGTTCGGTTAACAATGACGTTTTGTTAGCTCAATATAAGAATATACATGTGCATGTATACAGTAATTAATATAATTTCATGAGTACAATTTAAATATAATTCACATACTACAGTTAATACACAAACAAAACTTAAAATTAATGAAACGATAAGAATGAAAGTGTTATCGTGTGTTCTTTTAGTTGCGGTATTTCTTTGTAGAGCGACGGCTATCGGTTTCATTACACATTACATTAAAAAGAACTATTCAATAGATGGTAAAAATATACATGTAAAAAGCAATATGTTTATAATAATTATGATCAATCAAGCTCCAAATTCTTAGAATATATAACTTCGGTATTTTAGAGCTGTTTGTGTCACTTTTGCTTACAAAAACTACATGCATATCACTATTAAAATGTTGTATTTAAATCGTTTACACCAGGTGAAAATTTAATTTAAAAATAGTTTTATTAATTTTACATATACCAAGTAGCTAGTACTTGTGTAGTGAAATCATCACCAAATGCTCATTATTTTACTGTCTCGTGTCTCGAGTCTCGAATTTTTACAAGACAGTGTCTCGAGTCTCGTCTCGAACTTAAAAAACCTGTCTCGTTCCACCTCTATTAGATCGTATTGTGGAAAACAGAATCTCAATGTGATCCTGGTTGATCTTAAAGGTTAGGAAGTAGTTGATGTAAGGGTAGTTGCTGAAAAGATATTGAGCAATGTCATGTACAGATTTGGCTGCTGACTCAAAACCAATGACGAAATGATGATGATTTTCCTATTATTTTTCACTAGCAGCTTTCAGCTTGGTGTCTTTAATCGACATAGATAGCTTATGATATTGTTGAGAACTTCTCGTTTTGAGTTGAAGTTCTGTTTTGTTATGGGCAATTCAGGATATACCTGGGGTGTTGTGGTCTCTTCTGATGACATTTCACTAAGAATTTGGTCTTATTGTTATGTTTATGACTTAAAAACTAGCATGCCAAGCGTGCTTCCACTACTAAACTTATTGCTCAAATGAAGGCTTTGATGCTGTGATGCACATCACTACGACGTAACGTTGTGAAAACAACAGCCAATTATAGGCCTCACTTTTGCTCCATTGTATTGATAGCTATTCGCCAATCTAGGGTTTACTATATCTATGGTAAAATCTCTTCTAACAACTTTAATAAAACATTTTATAGCATACACTAAATAGGCACACTAAATAAATACATTTATTATAAATCAAGCCTTTGGTTATCATAGCTTAAAAACATAAAGTATTTGTGAAGATCTTTGGGCATGGCTTCTGCTGATGCATCTGTTGTCAACAAACAGCTACTTGAATTACCGGTAGTTATCAGGTCCCATTGTATCCTCAAGACAAACACTGCAGCATTTTCTCTAACATTGTGAAGGATACACTGTTACATCAACCCCATATCTTTAGGTGAAAGAAATTGGAAAGCACTCAGGTATCACCTGCCCTATGATCACCCAGAGTACCTGTAGCATTCATAATCACTTTATGTATTTCTTTTGTGATGGTTTATTTAGGTCTTTAAATCAAAATTCATACTCCACTTCTTGGCATACATTTTCACCATAACTCAGGCACTAATACAAAAAATTTCAACTGTCAACAGCAACCGCTTGTCCAATCGGGATAAATTCTTTCAATCTGTAGGTAGAAATTTAAGGAGTTAGGCATACAAATTTGATTATACAGCAGTTGCTATAGGGACAATCTCTATACTATGATTGCTGGTTATTCTCTTTGATTTGATAGAAATCTTGGACACAGGAAGAGAGTGGGTGGCTCAAAACAGACCCTAACATTACTGGGGTGAACTGGAAGAGATCTGTACCAGCAGTTACATATGGCATTGAAGTATGGAACCGAGCCTTCGTTATAGAGACATGTGGTAATCACGCTCATCCCAAGGTATATAATATTAGTTTTATGTGGAGCATAACATAACTTGACTGGCATCTCTTATTGCATGTCATGGCTCCGAGTAGCTTCATCAAATGGCCTATTTATGAACACAGCAAATCTGTCATTTGATTAATGCATAAAAACCGACATTTTTTCAGCAGTTTTATTATTTATTAATTACGATATGTATTACAGTTAGTATCATATTCTTGGTGATTTACATAAAACCGGTCCTAATAGACAAATACTGCAATTTATGGCATGAATAGCCATAACTTTTAATGCAATTATTGAACATTTCCAGTTAAGAATCGGCTGTTAAACTTTTTTAATGCTAGAAAATCTTACCAACAGCAGCCTACTTGGGATGGCTGAATGTCCATATTCATTATATATATAGTGTACTTTACTATATATATAGTGTATATATATATACACTAATAGTTAATCTGCTCACCTGTTAAGGGCTGGGTTTAAGAGCTGCCTTGTAAATGCATTCTCCTGATGCTCATAGCATACAACCTAATTCCCCACTTATTTGCACTTCACTACCCCACACTTTAAATTATCCGGACAACATTTGGGGTCCGGAAGATTGTCCGATGCGGCCATGTCTATTTAAAGTATGGCAACTTTGAATGATAGATAGCTCTCACGGCAGACTATGCATACGTGCGAGTTTCATGCCAGTCTTTCACCTTGTCGGTGTTTGCAAGTGATTATGGAAAAGTTTAGGTCATTGTTTTGCATTTATTCACCCACCCATCCAATGTTCAAATTCTGTACAAATATTCCAAACAAGCAAGGGTTGTCTATACTAAGTGTATGAAGTTTTGTAGGTGCTTCAGTTCGCAAGGTTATTGTAATTGCCATGTAAAGTATATTCAATATGTTTGATATTAAATACTGCATGTGGCAAAAGTTGCATCAAAGTCAATAACACAGAATCGTTTTGTCGTCAGGACAGAAGTTTATTTGCTTTTACTAGCTCAAGATTGCTTTACACAGTAAAGCAATCTTGATCTTACTTTATAATTCAATTACTTTATAAAGTAGTACGACATATATTTTTGATCTGGATGGCACCGAACCATTGAGCTAGTCATGACAAATACATGAAAGCTTCCAAGCTGCAAACAAATTTGTGCAATATTTTTTATGAGTGTTTTGACTTCGGTATAGTTTTGCCACTTGACTCAAGTTCAAATTTTCAAACATTTCAGGTCGCAATAATCATCATGGATTGTGAAGGAATGAATGGCTTGAAGGATTACCAAATGACAATTGATGAAGTAATCACCATTAACGCATTGGAACTGAGCTCTATTCTACTTATGAATTTTCAAAAATCTATAAGTAGCTCAGCTTTGGATCGAATTGAGGTATTACCAAAAATTATCCCACGACCAAATGAGCGTAGCGAAGTTTGAGAGTTTTTATGATAAATGCATATGTGCACACAACTTACAAAAATTATTCATCAACAACGTCGCAAACCCTTGTACCGAAATCCCATCAACAAATTTAACAATTTTTCAGTAGAGTTGTTAAACTATAATAACGATACTAAACACATATAAACCTATTTAAACATGTTACAACGTCTTTGAAAGGCTACCGCAATGTCTTAAAACTAACCCATCTGATCAGATTATACATAAATAGACAGATTAATTCAGCCAAAAATCTTCACAAAACGATTGAAAAGCTCGGTTTAATAATAGTTAAGACCGGCCTACGATACGCCAATAAAGCCGTGCGACAGATAGTAGAACTATTTAGCAGTGCGCATTTCACGAGACGAATGTGATCATTTCACCAGTCTATGGCATTGTTTAATTGCCGAAGGTTTGTGTAATTAATGTAGACTGTTTGAGGCGTAGACCGATTTACAGGTACGAAAATGTGGTACACAGTTTATCAGCCTACGCTTTTGTCCAATTACCGAAGGTTTTTTAAATTATCTAGAACATTAGCCAGATTTCTTTACATCTTATCTAAAAGCTAGGGCCGAACTACAATGCACCTTTGTGACAATGATATTTCTTTATTTCACTCCAGTTTGCATAAAATTTTCAGACGCGTGAATGCCGACGCTTGCTTTCTGTTACACATCGCTAACAAAATCATTCTACATTCACAACACAACCAACTTTCAAACTATATTACACGGCAGCTTGCTGTTTTACTTTTAATTTTGCATTTCAGAGATATAATAAACATATTTCTTTATTGTTGTTGTTAGTTAAATTACGTACAGTAGTTTAGGTCTACAGCTTGAAATTTGAAACTTCACTAGGGAGCGCATCACTCGATTAGCTATCAATGACCAAATCTTACAACGCAAAAGAGAGAAGACTAGACTGCGCGACCTTTAACAGATACTGTATACTTATAACAGATATTATAATATCGACAATTAATCAATTACTCGTATAATACCTCCAAAACAAATTATTAGTTGCACTTCTTTAAAGTCGTGCTCCCTCAAATTGATTTTATATCATCTCAAACAAGTCTCATTACTTTACACTATACTCTGTCAATTCCTGCTGAGAACTACTATTTTCAAAAATCAACATTACCCTTTCTTTTTTCCATTATCACTTTGGTCGTGGGCTGTATGACAGTGGAATTTCTAGTTTATAATAACTGGTTTTCGTTTCAGTGCTTTCTGTGTCCAAGCATAATAACAAAAACATGAATGAGTAGTGTGTCTGACACAGTGTGTCTATTGTCTATTTTCAGTAAGCACCTGGAAATTGTGTCTTGAGATTAACCTTATGTCAATCTCAAGGCATAAAGTTGAATAAAAATGTTAATAAATTTAGCTTGGCCCATGTATTGTTTTAGGAAGCTTTAGTCAAAGCTAGGACAAAGTCAACAGATGCTACCAAGATAGCAATTGCTTTGTTGATGGTTTTCAGAGACTGGCAAGCGAGTGATGACTATGGATTAAAGAAGAAGCGCCAACTATCAGTTTGTGATTTGCACAATATTCTTTTTCCTTGTTAAAGGTTTACTCATGATTTTTAAGTGATCTGCAAATCAGCTACCTTTAAAATTAACCAATGGGTTTAGCATAAAAGTTAATGCACTTTTGCTGTAATATAAATACAGTCAAACATGGATAACTCGAACTTCACGGGACCGAGCAAAAGTGTTCGAATTATCAGAGCGTTCAAGTTATCAGAGCACTGTCACAAGTCCATGTATTTACTTATTTATTAGTAGATACATGTACATATGCAAACTATAATATAAATCAAAAGCACAAATGGCTTGTTTCAAATTAAATGCTTCTAATGTAAAGTTTAAAACGTTTTTATCAAAAAGTATAGAGATTTTTCTATCACTTGAGATTGGTTTGTTGTTTGAGGTGATGTTATTGCCAGGACGTTTTTTTAGATTGACATTGGCAAAACTTGATCGTTGTTGAAATGCTCAAAAGAAAAGACATCTTTTTCTTTTGAGCGTTTGACCCACGATCAATTTTGCCGATTTTTCTTGAAGTTTATGCAACTTCAAGAAAAAGTTACCAAAGAAAAATCCCTTACTTTACCTGGGATTCGTTAAGAACAACACTCCGAGGCAGTTCAATTAAAAGTTTTACGAGGTTTAACGGTACATTGTATATCACTCACGCTTTTTGAATGGATACTTATTGAATGTACACACGTATTCTGTGCTTAGGTCAAACGATGAATAGTTTTTTTAGCTAAGACAATGTATACGTTTAATAAGAACAATTTTAAGACGTTTTAAACATTCAACATTCCGACGTTGATTCAACACGGAATCAACGTCGGAAAACTATTCATCACGGGCTAGCCGGGTCACGCACTCAAGGATTTTCGCCACGCACATACAAAACAACATGCTGTTTTTGTTTTGTATGTGCGTGGCGAAAATCCTTGCGCGCGTGACCCGGCAAGCCCGTGCTATTAATTGTATAGCAGTATAAATCAAATTTGACCAAACCTTTAGAAAAGTCGTTGACAAAATTATTTTGCCGATGGTGGTAATAACAACGCTTATGAATTACGAAAAGATGAGGTTTACCTCTATGGCTTTGAATAAAGTGATTTTCTAAAGCGATAACAAACGTTTCGGTAGCCGTTGGGCAAAAAAACAGTTCGAATTAACACTGTTGAGTTCGAGTTATCTATAGCAATTTATCATTACGTGGGAACGAACCAAAGAAACCGTTCGAATTAACCATGTGTTCGAGCTATCCGTGGACGAGTTATCCATGTTTGACTGTATATATATAGCTAAAATAACTTTGATGGTAATTGTTTTGCGGTGCTGTGTAGGATCAGTCAGAAACAGGAAAACTCATCTTGGAACATTTTGAGAATTATGAAGAATTTGCCATGCCTCAGCCTGGAAAAGACATGCGGGGAGCATCTGAAAGTGACAATATATCTTTGCAAGGTATCAAATGTTTTTATCAATGTCTAAAAGTCTCATCACCAAACGCTTTTCTCTACTTGAAGAGTATGCTGCACATGTATTTATATCAAAAACTGTCTCATATTTCCCACCCATTAGTGCTCTTTGTGCCTTCTGCACATCTGCCACCATAAGAGTGAAATCTCACTGCTGACAGAATGCCCCCTTGCATCAGCTAGCTCTTCCAATTTAATTAATTCAGGAGTGTATACAGCAGAGTGAATAAATTACAAACCCTGGTTCATCCGCAAGTACATTTTTTCTTCAAAATAATTGTACTGTAATCTCACTATTAAACGTAAAGAAAGATTTAACTGGATATTGTATAAACACGCTAACAGTGTTTTTAGCATTTTCAATTCTATATTAGCTTGACAAGTCTCGCATGCCCAATTTTCAGTAAATAACTTTTAGTATGAATATCACTAATTTTCTAGCTTGCTGATAGTTGCCTAAACGCTGTTAGTTAAAAGAGTTCATTTCAAAATTATTGCAGAATAGGCAGAACTCACTTGCAATAACATAAGTGCTTTCATGGTTTATTTGCTATATCACTGTATTGTTATGCTACGGTTGGGGTCATATTTCAAGTATCGGTGTGTAGGTAACAAGAGAAAGTATTTTTCTCAGAAAAAAAGTAATGTTTAAAAATCAAATAAAAATCCTTTTGATCTGACATTACCTGAGTGTAATTTTTGCTAACTCATCACTAAGGGCTTTATCAGTCGATATAATTTTCTCCAATATCTTTAGTGTGAGTACCTAGAAAAATAGTATTACCTAACAACAATGTGATTTTCATTGCATGATTGTAGCTTTCATGGAAAATGAAGAATCCAAATTATTCATGGAAAGCTTTGAAAAACTGTGCCGCCTTCTGTTTCATGACTTTACATCCAACACAAAAAACTTTAAAACTAGAGAGGATATGAACAAGGCTATTAGCGTAAGTTCACCATGATATTGGATTCTGCTACTTAACAAACTCCGATCCTATATCTTCCAATGTCACTATTTGTCACATGTAATATTATGTAACTGATACTATATATGCATGTAATTGAATATATTATAGCAAGTACATTGTATATTGTAATAGACCACTATTGATCATTATTTATTTTCTATATACTACAGGTGTTGAAGGATTACCATGTGCCAAAATGCACTTATTCTCCTGCTGGGGCCTTTGAGAGAAGAAAGATTCTGAAAATATGGGAAACAATAGAAATTGATGTTATCAATCCATCGCTAGAAGAATCGTATGCTAAGGTTAGTTAACAAAGCAATTAATGTTCACTCTTTACATCAGAAGGATGTTCATTGCATCCTTGAGATTTTAATGTTGTTTGTGAAAAACAAGTTGGCCTTCGATTTTTTAAAACGAGATGCTGGAGCATTTTGTTCACTTTTTAGATGTATCTAGTTACATAAGTATTTGAAAAAATATTATATATAGTTCTTAACAAGGTTTTTTGCTTAAGCTGATTTTAGTTCCTATAATTTAATTACTACCATAAAAAAATATTAGCTAGATTTCTAAAACAATACAATTACAATACATCGCATAAGCAATGTGCAATGGCTACATATCAGGTTCTTGTGTGTATCGTATATAAATCACTAGCTGTACTACCCGCAGTTGCCCGGGGAATAAAAAGTCTTTGGACAGAAAATTGATTTGTATTTAACATATAACAAAATTTTCCATTTTAACTTTCAAACTACATATCATGAGAGAAGTGTTTTGTGTAGTTGAAATTAATTAAGAGAGAAAAGTTGTAAATTTCATAACTTGAAAGAAGTGTTTTATTGAAAAAAATTAGGAGGAAAAATAAAAATGTAAAGGTGTGTGAATGTGAATTTGTTAGCATGTAATGCTAAATATAGTCTGTTTTGCTATTATTACAGTGAAAAATTTTTTGGTATACAATTATATTATTTTAGTTCATTTCAGTGTTGGCACACAAAAATTGGCACGTAGGCTAATATCGTAGGCTATAGATGTACAGGGAGTGGTATAAAAATCCATAATCATTATCTAATGCAATCACCTCCTGGTAAAAATCATTATTAAAAATTAGTAACAAAACAATATGTTAACCTTAGTAACTATAGGTACCTAAAATGACTTTAGTACATTTTGTGGTTATGATCTGCAAGATAATATAACATTACAATGTACTATGTGCAGTTCTTACCTTCAAGACAGACGTGTAACATAAACGCTGAATCTAACTTAAATTAATTTAGTTCACTAAACGCATACTTGAAGGAAATTTTAGTGTGTATTTTAGTAAACTTCAAACTTTTAACTAAAAATTTATCATTTATCTGTTTGCGAATCCGTTTTTACCATAACGGATAACACTTAACTCGCCATGACGAGAAACGTATATATCTCTTAATAACGTATGTAATCAGTACACAAATCACAAAATTTTATGTTCAAGATCGTGTAGCGTAATAAATTAGCTTACCGAAAAAAAGACAAAGAAGCATCGTGTTGCATATACTTAGGTCCGAAATATTTCTTAACAGGGGCATTGTAACGCGTGGGCGCAATACTAAAATAATTAGCCTTTGCATAAGCTATATGATATATGATAACAACTTAGATTATTACGCCTTGTATGGCTCAGTGGTAGAGCACCTGTATATTAAACTTGTGGTAGCAATCTCCATGAGTTCAAATCCATCATATTGTGGAATTTTAGTTCCAAGATTTTAATAGCTATAGCTGGCACATATCTATATATATAGATATATATATTTATATAAATATATATATATATATATAGATATTGAGTGAGAAACATTGTCATCATGATTATTTTTATGTTTTCATTGTATGCGGAACTTAGACTCTAATGATTATATTTATATTCTTATCGAGTGAGGAATATAGGCCCTTCCCTTGCAAGTATATTGTGCACTTTGCAGTGAGAAATATAGACCCTCATGATTATATTTATATTACAATTTAGTGAGGAATATTAATAGACCCTCGTGATTATATTTGTAATATAGTTGAGTGAGGAGTATAGGCCTTTGAGTATATTGTACATTATCCAATGAGGATCATAGGCTCAAGCGAGTATATTGCGCAATATCGAGTGAAGAACATTGGACCAAGCGAGTATATCGCGCATTATGAAGTGAGGAATATAGGCCCTTTGAGTATATTGCGCAATGTCGAGTGAGGAACACAAGCCCAAGCGAGTATATTGCATTATGAAGTGAGGAATATAGGCCCTTTGAGTATATTGCGCAATATGAAGTGAGAAATATTAGCCATCATGGTTATATTTATAAAATAACTAGCTGTGCTACCCGGCATTGTCCGGGTGTTAAAAATCAGCTTATAAACAATGAGATTTGCTTGCCACTTGCTATTAACCTGGCACATTGCCAATGGATAATTTGAGAAAGCTTGCTAATAAGATCTACCATTCTCCATGACATTAGGCCATCACTTTGCGTCATGACTGAAAGCAGTAGCGTATTTGCTCCCCTATAGTGACATATATCGCCTAGCGAATCTATCAAGCTTGGGTGGCTGAAGTGGTAAGGCAGCCGGACTGGGGAATGGGATGGTCCGAGATCAAATCTTCTGTGGTATGGATTCTTTATTCCAAGATGTTAATAGCTATAGCTGGACATATTCAGCGACAACAAACTTTGAGAAATATATGTAAATTTTGGTCAACAGAAGATATTTTTGCCTCAGATATCAGTTTCTAAAACAGAAAACAAAATTTAAAAAAATTTTTTCTTTTATAAACTAAAAAAAAGATATGATCATGTCAAACTCTAGTAAATTTTATCAGGAAGTATAGATATGTCTCTATCAATTTAAATATCTATAGCGGTGTATCTGAGGGTATACTTTTAGTTTTATTCCAACAATCATGAGAAAAGAGAAAGGAATATTCAAAATTCAAGTATGTCAAGAGAGATGCTGGAAGTTGACCAGCAATATCTGACGTCATAAGGAGAGGCACAAACAGGAAGTTCGATTATTGATGTCATTTTTGGGAAAGCCTTTTTTGTGTTTCAGCTGTGATGAAGTTTGATTGATTGAAACATCTTGAAACATCCTGGCATTCAGATTATTTAAAATGAATAACCAAATCTCAAATGATAGAAACATATCCATACTTGCTGACAAAATCTACTAGAACTTGATCAAACCTTTAAGTACGGTGTTTGATTTTGCCTATTTCTCAGCATGTTGATTGCAATAAAGGTTAAACTTTTATTTTCATTTATCAGTTAGCTTTGTTATATTTGCACTGCTATTCTAGAAACAAAAGGCTATATGGTTGGAATCTTTACTATACATTTTCTGAAATGTTTAAAAAATATGGTACAAAACTGCTCCATTAGCTAACTCTACACTGCCATGGCATTATTGTTAAACAAAATTAGCATAAATCCTTTGTTGCTAGAAATTCTCAACAGAAAAAGCGCTGAAAGAAGCAGTAGAAAACACAAAAAATTGGTGGATGCAACAACTCAAAGAAAGCAAAGAAAATTATCCAGCACAAACCGCAATGGCTGAGGAGACATGGAAGTATATATTCTTTACATTTTCCATTGACAATGAGTGAGAAAGTGGAATATTATGATGCTTACAAAAATGTTTTGTTATAATAGCAGATATAAATTATTGACTTGCAAGAATAGAACTTGTTTTTCATTAGAATATTGGACAATAATTGGGCATTTCGATCGAAAAAATAATTGGACATTTTTATGAACACATTGTATATAAAAATAATTCCTGTTTACTGATACCCATTGGGCTTAATGAATTTTAGTGTGTACCCAATCCTACAATAGATACAGTGAAACGCGGATAACTCGCCCTCGGATAACTCGAAAACACGGTTAATTCAACGTATTTGTTTGGTCCGTTCCCACGCAATGATAAGTGGCTTTAGATAACTCGACCGAAACTCCGTTAACTCGCACAGTTTTTTGCCAAACGGCTACCGAGACGGTTGTTACTATCGCTTTAGAATATCACTTTATTCCAAGCCATAGAGATATTCATCGACTTTGAGTAGTTCTTAGGCCTCGTTATTACCAACATCGGCAAAATATTTTCATTAACGACTTTTCTAAAGGTTTGCAAAAATCAAATTTTACCAAACATCCGCTTAGCGATAACCCTCTGAAAGCAAGAAAAGCGAGGTAAGATTTGGATAAATTTAAAGTAAAATCGGCAAAATTGATAATGGGTTTTTAATAGTAAAGCAGTTTTGTAATAACTGACTTACTGCAAAATTGATCTTGGTTAAAACACTCGGTAGAAAAATACGTATGTATTTTTTCTGAGCGTTTTAACCGCTATCAAGTTTTGCCAATTTTAATCTGAGAACGTCCTGGCAGTCACATCACCTAAAGCAACAAACAAATCTCAAGTGATAGAAAAATATCTATACTTTCTGATTAAAGATATTTAAAACTTCAAACGAGAGACCCTTTAACTTGCAACAAGCAATCTATGCTTTTGATTGATATATAGTTTGTATATGTACATGTATCTACTGATAAATACGTGCACTTATGACTGTCCTGATAACTTGAACGCTCTAATAACTCGAACACTTTTGCTCGGTCCCTTGAAGTTTGAGTTATCCGAGATTCACTGTATATTTTTCCACTTCATGTCATGTGTATGAGCAAAAAATCTGTAAGTGCCTTTACCTTTTATATGTATCAGTGAGAAGGCCAATTGTCTGACTCCCATGCAGTCCCTTTAGAAATACAATATTTTTAATCTATATTTCAACTACTTCATCTAACTATTTATTGGTATGTGTATCAGGTCGAAGTCTCATCACTTTATTCTCATCTCATCTATGCGGCTTTCTCGCCAGATATGCTAACAGGATTTCGTTCATCTGAAATAGCTAAGGTACCATCGTAGGACTCTCATCCATTAAGTTTGCCGCAATACTTGTACCAACTTGTTTATGAGAAAGTCCCTACTTTCACACCAGAAACGCTACTTTAGCTATGTCACTGCTCACAAATATAGAACCAGTCAGACTGCCTCTCAAACACGGGCCTACTAACTACGTGTATGTTCAAATATGATTTTGCTCCATCCAACTAAACCCTTTTTCTCTTTCTACCTCTATTTGAATGATTTTTGCAGTTCACACACAACTCTTTTTCTTCTTTCAAAGATTAGCTTTGTGTTGTTTTTCGGCTGCTCCTCTCATTATACCAGCACCTTTTAGCTCCCTCATCAGCTTCTTAGGTCTGCCTTTTTCACAGCCACCCACTAGTGCATGAGTCATTGTTTCGAATAATCCATTCCATCACTACGATTGTTGAAATTTTACATGCCCTCGACTTGCAAGTCTATGTACACTGCCACAAGTCTATCTTCACTAATGAAGTGTATTCTTTAAATGCATGCCATCATGTGTAGTTTTAATTTTAGAGATCTGGAGCAGCTGGTATTAAAACGAGCTGAGCGACTTATGCGGGAATTAATGGCTGATTATGAGGCCAGAAACTGCTGCATGATCCAATGAAGTTTTGACATTGATAAGGTCACGTCTTCTGCTCAACTGACCAACAGAAATACGCGATGACATAAATTAGCCTTCTTGTTTTATTCATTGGTTTCTAACATTTTGGTTTCATTCATGAACACATTTATAGAAAGTTTAATTAAACATTTAAAAATACATTCATACTGTCCTTCCTAATAACTATTGTTGTAGCGCTCTCAAATATCAGAACTGACACACTGACGTAGGGGAAATGTCTAAAATTTTGGTTATGATCTGCAAGATAATATAATATTACAGTGTACTACGTGGATAGTTCTTACCTTTAAGACAGATGTGTAACATAAACGCCGAATCTAACTTAAATGAATTTTAAATTTAAACAGAATTTAAGCTTTTGTGGTACACAGGCTAATCATGGTGGTTATATTGCTTGTATGTATGTTTTACTTCCATGAGCTTGCTGAAATAAGCGATGCTTATCACATTACATATAGCTCTTATTAAGACTCTTGTTACCTGCCAACTGATAATTCAAGCCATGTTGTTGCATTGTTGCACTCGCTATTGCAAACAACCATATTATTGCTTTTCATTACATTGCTAAACAATAATTTTTGTTACGCTTGATCTGATATATTATATAAAACAATCTGTGTGGTACAATCCAATAAATTCATATACCTCACAAGCTGTTGTTCATTTCAATGTTTCCCTTCATGGTTTTGTCAATCAAGACAAGTTAGATTAGCCGACAAGCAGAGGACGAGTAAAGCCTTGCTGTTCATGAAGTATACAAGTAATGATTAGCTTGCTCAGTTATTAAAAACTACTGTGCTGAAGTTTTGGAACAAATTTACATTCCTAGTTTGTAACAAACAGTTCTTGTAATATGAAAAGAACATGAAACTTGGAAATATCCAACAAGGTTTAACAAAATAAAATTCTCTAGCTTTGAAGGTGAAACAGTTTATTCTAGAACACTCTGAAAAAGCACCAAATATTTAGAGCAAGACATCCGCACATTATGAAACAAATGTTTGATATCGTGCACAGAGAACCTAAATAATAAGCAGTATACAGACTAAATTTAAGTCCTTGTATTATTTGGAACTTTCCAAAATAATACCCACTTCAATTTTTTCAGAGTGTTTGCTATTATAATAACATTGTATGCTGGCATAATTAATACTCAGAACATTTTTATCAATATCCTACATGTAAATGCGTTATGTTATTTTGCTAAAATATCTCACATTTGTAATTAAAGATTTGCCTAAAAAATGCTTACGTGATATTTTGTTGAACAAAACAAAAAGATTACTGACTCAATTTCTCAACAACTAAACATTTGCAGTGGCTCAAAACCTCGAAGCTCGAGATTCCAGAGTACGCCTACAAAAGGATTCGGCTACAAGAGGTTTCGCCTATAAGAAACTTCGGCACCTAGAGGTTTCATCTACAATGCTGGGAGGCTACGCCTACAATTTCTCGAGATTACGTTTACAGCTATGGTGATGGTGCCTACCATTGATCGTTGAAGAGAAAATGGAAGAAAAATGGTAAGAAATAATGCAATAGTTGTGTTTTCACTTAACATTGGTTGAAAAATATACTACTGATTGTAAGCTTCTAAGCAAAAAATACGCAGTACCAGACTGCCAGCGGTGACACTCCAAACCTCCCCTTATTTCAATCCTACTCCACCTGCAGGTTTTCCCAGAAAACACCGTAGTTCCAGACTACTCCAAAAGGTAGTTTACTCCGAGTCACCAAGACCCAAACAGACGTAAAAGATGGTTGACATGTAACACCACGAAGAGCACAAGAGTCACGAGCTACCCAAACGGAGCTCTCATCCAAAATGGAAACATGTCTGATTCCCCTCGTCCAGTGGTGCATGCCTACGAACTCTTCTGAGCTACCCTCGAGCACCACGTGACTACTAGCTCACACTGATAAAAATCATTTATCAATAAGAACGAAAATCGTGGAAGTGTAAAATAAAAACAATTTATTATCTCCTTTCCTTCTTTAACTATTACTGCTACTATTACTATTAGCGGCTCCTCGGAAACACCAAAACGTCAAGATGTGTGCTTAAAATTCCAAAGCTTTGGTAGATGTTTTCGGTCTGATAAGATCATCACCACCTTAGGGTGAGAGTACCATTTGTTGTACTACAAACTATTATTTAAATGGATAGTTTGTAATTTATTAATAGTCTGCAACTCACGGTGAACTAGTATTAATAAGACGGTATGTTTGACATTGGACTGTTTGCCTATAGTAATTTAATAGTAAAACGAGTGTGGGGGAATGAACCAAAACAATCTAATTATTTGCGAACAAATAACAAAAAATAATTGTTTTATAGCTAAATTATTCCATTTTTCTGGCCACTTTAATGTTTTATTGTCTTATGCATTGCTAATATATACATAGTAGTAGTAATAGTATAACAAAGATACATATATTTGGTTTATATATATTATCTAGTGGCTTTATTATTTTGTGTCGCAGGCAAGGTTGATTGATCGAAATGTTGAGTCATGAGTTAAAACTATTTTGCTTGGGATGGCTAAATGTGATAGCTAACATTACATTGAAATTTTCATCATTTGAGCTGTACAATTAGTCAAAAACTGTAAATTTTGAAAAGCCAACACCATGTAGCAGGCTGTACGCTAACATTTTACACGTATACATACATGTAAAATGGTATGATGGTAAAATGGTACATGTATATGTAGCATTGTGCTCAACATCTAAATTACAAGTCCCAGGTAGCGAATGGGACCAATGTCAATATTAGTGTATTGACATTGGTCCTGATCAATAAGTCAATATCACCAGCCAGAATTTTACTAAAAACATTACGACAAAGTTTAATTTATCCATCTTACAAGGGTTCAAAAGAATTAATTTATCATAGTTGAATAAAACTACCTTTGCCTTTTTGTCTTTACAAAAATCTCACTGCAACGTTTTGAGTTCACTTTAGTAAAGTATTATCCTTTTTTAGGTAAGGGTACAACCCAAAACATGCAGCCATACTCAGGACCAAGTCTAACTAGTGAGGTATCAGCAATATTTCTTGTCTTTTGAACTGAATCTCTCAGAACCCTCGTAAGCATGCTATAATTAATTGCTTTTCCTTGGATTAATTTTTTAAAAAATGTTAATTAAATTTCAGATCATTCCGCAACTCTACCACAAAATAAGGATTAAAAGTCATACTTTAAAGACGTTGATCACATAACTTGAGAAAATTATTTGTATCCATCGGCAGTGAAGACTTGCCAACAGAGAGGTGGTAATACTTTTGTAGATCAAATCTCATCTGCCGAAATTTGGCCCAAGATTCAAGAAAGTATACATCTTGTTGCAGTATGGTGGCTTTGTCTTGTGTATCTTTTGAGGCTCTGCTATTAAATGAGCTCATCAGCTCATCTTCGACCATTTGTTTGACAATAGCATGGAGTTCCATAATTCTATCTAATTAGATAATCTTATCTAAATGATTCGGCTTAATGTCAAAGTTACAGCTTTCGGTTAAGTCAAGGTCAAGACTGTTTCTATGCCAGATGTAATAGCCAGGGGCTTACTGTAAGGATCTCGTGCACCATTTTCACTCGACTGGAACTGGACTGGACTTTCACTTGAACACTCGATCACTTCTACTCACGAACTTTTCGCGGTAAGTTCGAATATAACATGGCGCAGCTGATAGGATAAGTGAAGATCATTTAATATGTGCACATATCTTGAGAACAACATAATTTTTTTGCAGGTTTCTCCTTTTTATTTTTTCATCGTGCACTGCTATGTTAAAAGTTTACCGTTTTTCTAATAGTTTGGTTGCGTTTCATGCATTGGCCCCTCCTGCGAGGGGCTGGTGGTGGTGCGTATTCGTGGTGCTAGTGTTTAAGGTGTAAAGGTGTAGTAGTGTATTGTGGTGCTACTGGTGGCATTTATTTGGGGTAATCGTATTGTACAGCTTCAGTGTTAGTGTTTTTTTCTGTGTCAGTGATTATTTTGGTGCGGTGTAAGTAAAATACTTGCTTTGTGAACCTTCGTGTTAGTGTAACATTTTTGGTGAACCTTCGTAATACTGTGTTGCTTTCCTCGTGCAAATTGTTAGTGGTGTACTTCGTGATTATTTATAGCAACGTGTTTCAGGGTTGTGATATTGTATCCAGCTTTTCCTTTATTATTGAAAACTGTAGTTGGATTTTTCCGTTATGAGTACTAGGATCGATTTATCGTCTTTTCCTAAGCCATTGTTTTCCACTTCTGATATGACTGTCATTTAAGTCATGGCTATCGCAGTTTAAAATTGCTATTGAATTGACTACTTTGTCACTAGGTAAAGAAACTGTTTCTTGCCGGCAGTCAATAAGTTCCGTGGTAGAACTAAAATTAATTGCTAGGGTTATTGGGTGCCACAGGCAGTTAAAGTATTGAACTGTTGCAGACCCTAAGATTTGACATCGATTCTGATGGTGAAAATGCAAATGGAGATGCTTTAAAATTGTTGCAAGATCATTTTGAGCGTGATGAAAGTATTTATGTTAGAACGATAAAATTTGCTGCTGTAACTCAAGTTAAGAGTGAAAATGCTGTAGATTACTTGCTAAGAGTCGAGAAACTGAGCAGGACGATGGGTTTTGGAGAGAGTAAAAATTTACGTGAACGTTTTTCAGTAGCTTTAGCTGTGAAGGGCCTTAGAGATTTGTCAACTCGTATGCAGTTGTTGCAAAAAAGTACTATGTTTTGGAAAGATTTAGCTTTTAAATTAAAAGCTAGACATTTACCCAAAGAGTGAAAGTCTGTTAACTGAAGTAAAAGCTGGTCGTTTTAATGCTACTAGTAGTGTTTAAAAAAAAAAGCTGATAAAAATGCTTATGATTCTAGTTGTGGTGCAAGTGCTGACAATGAAACCTGTGCTTATTCTATTTCAGCAAAACAACATAAGGGGTTGTCTAATTATGACTCGCAACAGCAGGGTCATAGTAGACACCCCAGTAGATATGATTACCACTTCGGTTATAGATCTAGAGATTTTTGCAGGTTTAGTGTCGAAAGCAAGGGTTCTGGTGTAAATAGGAATAAACATCCTAACAGGTATAGTAGAGATAAACGCCCTAGTTATTGTCATTATTATTCCCGTGACTCTAGTGCTTCTAGTAATGGCAGTAGAGAAGGTAATGACAGCCACAGGTCACCTAGACCAAGGTATTACATGCGTTACAAGTCTCCTGTTCAAAACAGTAGAACTTGATACCACTGTAAGAAAGAAAGACATCATGTAAGAAATTTTCCAGATGCTCACTGTTTTACATGTATTGTACAAAGACACACTTCTAAAGACTGTTTTAAAAGAAAGCGATCTAGTGCACAGAAGCAGGGTTACCGTAGTGGTACTAATAGGAGCTCTGATAGACGTTATCACAGTACACGTAGATACAGTCATAGAAGTTATAACGATAACAGTAAAAGTTCTCGTAGAGTGCTTAGTTATTGACATGCATCTGTATGTATAAGACTAAGAACCTCAAAGACACACATACTTGTTTTTGCTTTATGATCCAATAAAATGTGGTTTTAACTTCAATAATAGTTTTGGCTTTGTTGCATATAAACAGCTGTTAAATCACCATGGTTACCAAAAACCATCTCGAGTTAAATTTATATATTTGTTAGGATTTGATGTGAATGATAATATGATTTAATATAAAAATAATGCATTTACATATAAAATACATCAACACACGTGCATAACATACATTCATCATGCCATCCATTATTTTCTGCATCACAGAATTAAAGTAGGCGTAATATCCTAGATCATCGGCAGTCTCTCAACTTGTAGACGCAATCTCTTGTAGGCAAAGTCACTTGTAGACATAATCTTTGGCTCCTCATGGCTTGGAACCGACTAAACTTTTGCACTTTTGCACCAGGTTTTGAGCCACTGCCATTATACCTGACCAATGTCGTGTGCCAGTGGACTTCACGTGACTCGATCCTGTACTCGACCACTTCGCATACTATACATACACCATAGATATAATAAACCCTAGATATGCGAATAATCAAAAGAAGTGAGGCGCATAAATAGCATGGCGCAACGCCATGGTGATGTGTAAAGTGAATCAACTGATTTATGAACTCCTATTGACTTACCCCAAAAATTGCTCAATTTTTCCATAGTTTGTGCATCTGAGACTACATATTTTATTGATAATATATAAAACTGATTTTGGATGAGAAAGGCTAGAATCTTAGACACATGTTAATGGATAATACCAATGATTTAGAAGCTTCTATATAATTGATAATACAAAGAGTGACCAAATAGAAATTAAACCAATAATAAACTAATGAATCAAATGAAATTTAGAAGCAGTTCAGCTGGACCACTGTATTAAACACTCATTAGAGGTGACTAAAAATAACTAGACGAAATAGTTTTTGTCTAAGGTTGGTTGAACTAGATTCTTGATTTGAAGTGGCAGTAGTATCACCAGGTGTAGTATGTTCAGGGTCAAATATTATGGTGCTGGCTGCTGGCTGAGATTTTCTTCCACGCTTTGGCAGGCTTTCTGTTCTCATGGTTGATGTCCGTCTTTTCACAGCTTTTGGCTGAAGGTAGGTTGGATAAGCTGTAAATATTGTAGGTATCGCATCAGATTTTACCATTGATTTTTTTTCTAATACTTGTTGGAACTTTATAGCAGTCGTTTTCAAAATGTCCACTGCATAATACAGAGCTTGATGTTGGGCCCCAATCCTGTCTTCGCACCGCCTTTACCCAAGCACTACAGGTTTCAGCTCATTTCTCATTTGGAAAGCGGTGAAACCCCAGATCTGGACATTTCTCAGGATTGCTTGAACATCCATAGGCACAGCACCAGCTAGGGCTTGACTTTTTCTTAGCTTAAACATTAACAATACATACATGTAGTAGAATGAATATCATTACATTACTTAGAATGAGATAAAAAAAGCATTTGGTCGATCATGCCAAGCTAGATTACAACCCTGTCAGCTGAGAGACAAATTTGTTAATATGTGTTGTTATTATCAGTCAAAACATTCTTTCTTTTGATAGTCCCAAGCACTCATTCACTTCACTTTCAATTTAGAATAATCATAGAAGGGTATGTTCATTGTTATGAGACCATGATAAGACACGTAAGTTCAGTTGAGTCGGTAGGTAGTTTGTTTCTAGTAGTTTCCTGCAATGTGAACCGATGATATAGTACATGTGCAAAGATTAGGTTTACCAAATATTTAAAATTTTTATTGCGGGTTTACATACCTGGGGTGTTGTATTCTCCTCCTCTGAAATTTCACCAAGATTTTGGTATTATTGTTACGTTTATGAATTAAAAACTAGTATGACAAACATGCTTTTACTACTAAACTCATTGCTCAACTAAAGGCTCTTTTGCCGTGATGCACATCACTGCGACGTGACGTCGTGAAAACAATAGCCAATTATATGCCTCACTTTTGCTCCATTGTATTGATAGCTATTCGCCAATCTAGGGTTTACTATATCTATGACATACACTATCACATACTTTGTAATGTTTTACATCTACTACTGTTTAGTAATAAGTTACCAACTACTGAAATAAGTACAACATACATAGTAGTTTTGTGTTACAAAATAAAGTGAGCTCTTTTACTTTTAGAAACCTTATTGTTTAGCCCCCCAGTACATGGAGCCGGGCACACATTTTTGGTTTAATTTTCAAACATTTTAAAAAAAACTTAGAAGTGGTCGTTACAAGAAGAGTGTCCGCTATAAAAAAACAACAATCAATTAACACCATAAGACGATATTAGTAACAGTGAATTTCAATTCAGCTCGAGTATTTGCGGTGGTAGCATTTACCTGAGTAGAACATAGAAGATTATAGACAATCATGTAAATATCGTTTTATATAAAGCCTCACTTCCAGTGGTGGCGTACGTTCAGAAAATCTGCATACACTTGCATTGAGCTGAATTTTTTTTGCACTTTTTGAAGCTTAAAACCAGTGCTAAAAACAAATATTGACTGGAAAACTTTTATATTAGTCTAAACTAACAAAGAAGTTTAAAATCTAATAATAATCAAAAAATCAATTATTATTCAAAAAACGGATTTTATCCTTTATTTGATTTACAAGTTTAAAGTTTTTAAAAAAACATTTAGGAAAGGAAAACTTCTAATATCTGGGAATCACCAACAAATTAAAGAATGAAGAAGTAGAATTGTTGTAGTTAAGGAACCTTAGCTACTTTTTGAAGTAGGTTTTTGGAAGGTGAAAGTTAGTGTTTCAGTAATGTTATCAATTGAAGGCGTGGCATTTTCGCCGCCATGGTTAACCAGCTATGACGTCATTGTCTAAACTTTTATAGGCATTTACAGGTATCTATAACAGCTAGTATGAGCAGCGAGTCAACTAAGGAGCCGTTGTAACAGGAAACAAACTTTTTCCAATACGAACTATAGGTACTCTTCCCGAGGGTGAAATTTATAAACAATCTATTTCGGCAGCCAATCAGAGGGCGTTGTCAATTTCGCAGCCAATATTTCAGATTACCACAACTTAATCAAGGGAATGTCATTTGTCATCCTAACAACAAATGACCCGATCTCATGGGTTGTAGTGCCAAAAGTCTGACATCACTGTTGCAACTGATAATATGATAACATAATATATAATATTACGTGGATTAATCAGTAAACATGATCAAACATTTAATTTATGATATTGCATTTTAGTATTACTTGATATAAAAATCAACACCGCTTTTCATTATTTCAATTGTATTATCCCTTCTGTCACTTATTTATTTCACAACCCCAAAAGAATGAAAAGTAACTAAATCAGAAAATCATATTAGGCTCCTTCCCACCAGTAACAAGCTCAAAACATGACTATTTCCGGTTTAACAATAGACGTCCAGCGCCATTTATGCCGATATAGATTGTTTATAAATTTTACGGAAAATTATAGATCCTAATGGAAAATCGATGTTTCCGGTTACAATAAAATTTAGTCGGCTCGCTGAAAACCGAAAAACCCAAACTGATGTTGTTTGCGTGTTTGCACTGAAGTTCCATCCATCTACATGTTGTACCGTCTAATAGTCTCTTACTATATCTAATTCTACCATCCAACTAAAGTTTTCCAGTATCCATGAATGTATATACTCGTGACCATAGGGCTCGTTAGCTTTGGTAGACAATGAGTGAAGAAGAGAAAGATGTAGGGTGAGTACAATTTCAGGCCCGTATTTCATGGAGCGGCTGGGCGGCTGAGCCGCCCCAACTTTTTAGTGAACTTTGGCGACTAAGTACTAAGAATTGCAGTCTAATCTCATTCGCTTGGAATTTCCAACAACTAATTAACTCGCCCGATGAGGTGGAGAAGCTAACTAATCTATTATTGGTTTTGCCTGATACTATGCAGTGAGTGAGAGATCCTTTTTTGCATTGAAACAAATCAAAACATCGATGAGGAGGACTATGGAGCAGACTCGTCTAAATAATCTTTTAATATTACACATATATAAAGATGTTGAAACAGATACAGAATCAGTTGTGAAAGAATTCTGCCATGGAAACATCGACAGAACAAGAGCTATTGCAATAAAGAAGTAATAGCTCTTGTTCTGTCAATGTCCCTTACAGAAATCTGTAGCGTCAAGAGTTTTATATCGTTCGTTGAATAAAGAAAAAGTTTTGCCTACCATAAACCTTAAACAATATATTTATGTAGATTTTGATGCTCACAATTAATTGCATTTATGCATACTTTGAGGGTTGTTGATGCTTAAAAGGTCCAGAGCTTTGGAGCGCTGCCCCAAACCCCGTTGGAGGGTCTTACATCGCTCCTGCAAACCCCCAGGTGTTCCTAATTAGTTGCCTAACATTTGCAGCCCCAACTTGCAACCACAGAATACAGACCTGAGTACAATAACCACAGGTCTCTTTGGGCTGGGTAGTCTGAGCAGCCCCAAACACCTCTGTGCTGCTCTGGCTGTTTCGGGTTTTTGGTGTTAGCCCCAAACACACAAAAAACAAACAACATGCTTGTTTTTCCTGGCATTGATTTCTTATGTTAATAATTGCACTGGTATATGGTTATCTTGGGTATCTTTTTTATAGCACCGCGGGAGCTGCTGGATTCAGTAATGTTGAAGAAGCATACGCTCACATCAACCACCATGAGTGCGCGCACACAGTCAAGTTTGTCTAAATTCGTACAGAAAAATCATTCTCTGGCCCACTGGATATGGGTATGTTTGATCGATGTGAGCTGAAATGTAATCACCTATTCTCCAGGGTGGTTTCATATCAGTAGCTAAGGTCTCTTTCTGACTTGGTGTCCCTGGTTTCTGTACTATATCTGTTCAATTCCCTGCCGCCTAACAGCATATCATTGTATCAAACAGTTGGTGAGATAGTCTTGTTTTAAATTGTGCAATTTTAAGCAGGTACCTGCACTCGCTTTCACTAAATGTCGCGTGCCACATCACTAAATGTTGATAATCAGTGTAATTTCATATCAAATATATTTTTACAGAAAGGATATCTCAGAAAAAAATGGATTGTGGCTGGTATGCCGACTACTATTGTTGGTGTCAAGAGCTTACCAATGTAATGTAGATATGGTAAAGATGTTAATCTGAAAAAGAAAAAGCAGTAAGAGGAAATGGTTAGGGTGAGCCATCCATGCAACTCTATCTATGACAATGCCTTTTGGGCTAAGGTTGTCTGTATACTTTTTCAAAATGTTCTTGGTTTTAAGAAAACAGGAGTGCTGCGAAACCTGTATGTAGCGCTATACCATCAAAGGCTCGTTTATATATGTTGCAGATATATCTGTCTGACATTATAATTGGTGATGTTAGCGATTGTGATTTTACTCATTTTCTAGGCACAGCGATCACAGCCTTCAGGGCATCCAGTACCGAAAAAGATCAGAAAGCTTTGCCAGAATACTATCAAGATTAATTGTCCGGCTAAGATATGTATACAGAGAATGGTGTGCTACCCAGAGTTCAAGGTACCAAAATAGTATCTAGTAAGTCAGTCTGGTGCAGTGGTTGTGTGTCTGCCCTCTGTGTCAGCGGTCCCATGTTACATTTTGCTGTCTCCCTGGGTAGATACATACAAGAGATGGATACTCCATAACTTACCACATCGTCTGTTCACGTCAGGACTACACTAGTTCTCATATTTACGAAGTTTTGTTTTGAGATAGCAAATACACTCCATCATTATTTTAATTTAGTTTCAGTTTTAAATTCTGGTTCAGAACTTAAATTGGTGGGTGTTGCTTTTTATGTTTGGCTCTTGTAACAACTTACCGTAGAATACATCATCATGCGCTGATGAAACCAATGTGAGGCCCATGAAGTGTTAATTGGTGGACCTCAATCCATGAGTAATTTTCTTCTTATTTGTAGATAATAGGTAGAAGGATCCCAAAGCAACTATCAGAGACGCAAGGCTCTGAAGCAATTGAAATCTTCCAAAGATCCTAGGTCATAGGAGGTGTTTGAAGTGTCCATCAGTACCGTGGGAGTACACAAGACACATCCAACGGAGCAAGTAGGAGTTTTAAGCATATACCCGCATATACTCCTAATGTAATGTCTGCTATATTACTGTTTTCAGGATTCTCTGGGTGAGCTAGCCATCCCTGGTAACAGGTTTTGGCCTATAACTTGCATGAATGATTTTTAATGAAACTATGTGAATGATTGAAATAGTAATAAGTATTGTGTTGCAGCGTGACGGGATGCTACAGGCTGTGGATGGAGACATCATTAAATTAATACATCAGTTGGTAAGAGGAGTGTTTTGTGTATCTGATCTGGGCCCCACTTGGCCACATGGAGAAGACAGCAATTCAAAGGGGAAAAGCTGCCAGACCAATCGAACTGGCGCTTCTGGCCAACTGTCCGAGATCTAACCAACCACACGCAGACTGCATTCAAAAATATCCTGCGAGTTTGGCTGGTGGACATAAGGCCATGCTATTATGATTTATTGCATCCAGTAGATTCCCTGCAACATGCTAGAAGCGCTGACATCCAATACCTAATATCTTCATGTGACTGAGATATGATTGCTTGCATAATTCTGCAGCAAATTTAAAAGCTTTCTCATCAATTGTGAAATACTATTTAGGTGGGTTTCTTCTCCAACGTGGCAAATGTTAAGCAGGTTAGTATAAAGGTAAACAGATACTACCTCAAGATAATACTAACTACATTTTAGAGCAAGTTGATAAATTGACAAAAATTTAAATTGATTGGTCTCTGTAATCAGGCTAAAAAAGACCTTGTTTGCCATAGCAGACAATAAAGGGGAATATGTGACACAATAGCTGTAGCCTACAAACTTTAGGTATTATAGTTGAAAATTTTAGATCTTAGATAATATTATACTGGTATGATAACCAGTTGGAAAAAATATTTTTAAAAAGCTAAGGAATAGGAATATGTGTAATGAAGCCAGTAACAGCCTATTCAGACAGTAAATCACAACACCATCTAGAAATTGGAAACTTGCAAAAGAATAAATGAGTTACAGTTTCACTTTTTATAATTCTTTATATAAAAATAAAATGAAATGGAAATGAATTTTAATTAGGTTAAAAAATATTAACTTTCATGCTTTACGTCTATCTTCATTATTAGGATCTCAGGCTTTTATTCTAGCAATAATTGCAAATAATATTAGCAAACACATCATGCGGTTTTAATGAGTGAATAGTTTTGAAAATACCTTCATACTGCAACCAGGCCTTTTATTATACCGAGTTGATTAACACAAACCTGGTAATTACAGTACTGAAATATGGCACTACCGTTTTATGTTCTTTAGAGTATATCAGAGAGTATTACATAGAGTTTACTACCATGTAATTACAATACTAAATATATGGCCCTAAATTTTTACTTTTCCTAGATTTAATCAGAGTTGTATGTTTTTTAGTTCAAGCTGTAGCATTATATGAACAAAACTAAGCATGTAGGAATCTAAAAAGCATGTTTTTGCTTAGAATAAAGTGGAAGTTGCAGAAGTTTGATCCAAATACAGCACCAGTAACTGTAGAACATAGAAACATGGAACATGCTAGGACTGTATACGCTGGTTCTAAAGTATTGTTGATCAATTTTCTCACTATTTTTGGCTAACGACGTTCATTAAACCCAGATAATTCTACATTGATTAATCATGTCAATACAATAGCTATAAAGAGTAAAAGTATTCCATCTAATGGCCAGTACAAATATCTGGTTCATTTCTCGTGAAAAGATCACTCAAAAACTCATTTTCAGCATGAGCTCTGCAAATACAAACAAGGGCAGTCTGCTTATGCGTATTATTTACATGTAGGTTTCATTTATTATTGTTTATGTTTGACCAAACATTTATAACTAGATAATAACCGTTTAGTTAAATATATAAGAGCTGCTACCATATGCCTAATGCAAAATGATCCTGTGAAATATTTTGAAACTTTGAAACTATTTTGTCGTAAATAAAAAAATGTTTCATTTCATGAATCTTTTGTAGATTTTATGAAAGTTTAATTTCAAAAGTGGTGTTACAACTGCTACTGGTAAATACAATACTGATATGGGTAAAAAAGGTTGTTTGGATTTAGCACCACCCTTGCACCACTAAGGAGCATTGTTGCATACTTTCATGTGCCTGTACGTTGATTTTGTTTATAGTTTGATTCTTTAGTTGTTTTGCAAATTTGACGAGTTGAATATTCAAATTCTATTGTTGAAATCTTTCTATGGTTGTCTTATACAACGAGGCCGTTGATGCAAATACAATTTTTAAAATACTGCATGATTTTTACCACATGATTTGCGAATGGGTTATTTTGTGATGTATGCTTGTTTATCAGCTAGAAAAAGATATCTGAGTCTTAACTGCTTAGAGAATTGGCTAATGCTTTTGTAGAAAGGTGGAAAGGTGATGACAAGCTCTTAAAAGCTCAAAAATGAACAGAAAATCGCAGCCATATGAGACCGCCGTAGTTTGGATTCTCTTTCCAAAACGGCTCAAATGTGATCTAGTTGTGAGAGATGGTTTCTGTTTACACTTTCATGCAACCTTATTCGTCGAAATATTTTTACAAATGTACTTCACGCATTCAATAAAACTATGTCTATTGTTCTTACGCATCTGTTTTATCATCATCGTAATGCTGTCACTTTTAGCAGTGATATCCTATAACTTCCTGTAAAAAATCGTTTAATTTTTTAGCCTTAGCTTGAAAGAGTATATATCATTGTCTGATAATCATGACGAGCCTGTTGGTCACTTGTAATAATTGAAAAGTGCTGCAGAAATTATTTGCGAAGTATTGGGTCACATGATCAGATTACGACTTGTCAATTAGACCAAACAGAAACAAAACTGTAAAGTAGCGAGCATCTATATTTGATACGGGGTCTTCGGTAAAATCCGAAGTGTTTGTCATAAACTAGTGCTACAATAAGTTTATATTGAGCTTTTTATTGACCTTTCAATTCATGTGAGAACATCACGTGACAAGACAATAACCAAATTTCATGGCTACGTCATCGAAATAAAGAGATTCCAATCTTCGGTGGCTTTTCGTTTTTGAGCTTTTAAGAGCTTGTAATCACATCTCAACATATTTGGCACCTACAACACAGCAGAGTAAGACATGGTGAATATTTTGATACCAAATAACTGTAATGTGAATTTTATTGCAAGTCAACCTTTAACCTTAGGTAATGCTTGTTAGATTTTGTGTTCAGTTGAATGAAAATACAGTCACACACAGTGACTGTATTTCTGTCACACACAGCACCCCATCATGTGAAAAACTTAAGATACAAACAGATCTTTGAGCAAGCAGTTTGACTTTCTTTGATCTGCGAGTAACCTTGGAGATATGAGCATAGCTTCAAGTGTGTGTTTATTAAGCTAAAATCATTTAAGTTGAAACAAATAAAAAAATCTTTTATGACCACAAAGGTTCAGTATAATAAATGCGTTGCTGTCAAGTCTCTTTCAGACTGTTGTTAGTCCACAACGTTTTTATCAAAGGTAAAGTCCATACAGTACACACTGTACATAGTAATGCTACATTTTATGGCAGCTGATAACAATTAAATTGGTATTTGCTACTTTCTTAGTGTAACTACTGAACTACAACAAGTAAAAACATTGTTTTTCTCACCGTAATATTTTGTTTAAGGTGTTTTTTATAGTATGGAAACAGAATAATTTGTATTAAGTTATTTTGTATAAGAAATAACACCTTTTACGTATCTGTTACAGATGTTCATAAAAACTAGTTTACTAAACTCGTTGCTGTCAAGCCTCTCAAAGGAAAAACTTTCTCGAAGGAAACACCCAATACACTGCTCACTGTACATAATAATGCTACATTTTATGGTGGTCATAACAACTAAATAGGTATTTGTTACTTTGTTAGTGTAACTACTGAATTCCAACAATTAAAAACATGTTTTCTACCGTAATATCCTGTCTAAGGTGTTTTTTTTTCTAAATATTAGAGAAGATTAATTTGTATTCAGTTATTTTATAGGAAATAGCGCCTTGCAGCACGAGTAAATTGACATGCGAGTCCAGTCCCAGAACACATTAAGCTCATATTTCGAGGTATCCTGTAATTGCAATCAAAACAGTTGAAACATTTACATCCATATTACACTCGAGAATAAAATACCTTGAGAACATCACATATCTCAGTTTTTGTCTTCAAGTTTGTAGAGTCAGATACCAAGTTGATGAAAAGGAGGCGACACAGTTTTTCAAAGCAGTCCATAAAGTCAACTGAGTCTGGTTGGTCCATGAAGTCTGAAGAACCAAAACAGGTAAGTAAAAGCTCTAAGATTAATCGTTAGATAAAGATTTTCATGTATATTTTAAAATCTTGAATCTAAAAAATCTTGAAAATCTAAATGCAACATCAACAACCAGAAAAAAGAGATAAATGATCTGTTTTAAAGGATATCGCTAAATTGTGAGTTTCTGCATAGTCTTAGTATATTAGCTCAATTGTGTACTTTAGCTAGTACAAAACCTACCGTTTCAAAATGACTTGAAATTTTGTGATACTATATAAAAGGCTCTATTTAATGAAGATTCTTACCTATAAATGGCTCAACTGTATCTCCTACACAAAAGGTTTATGAAAACTGTAAAAGTTAAAGTAAATAGTAAAAGTTGAAAATAGGTGAGTAAATCTTAAAAGTCAAATAAAACTAGTCAGTGGCCATACTTAGACAATGTTGTTATTCTCCTAAGATGCTCAGTATTAGCAAGTGAATATTAGTTTTAATTTGCAAGCGCTTATCATCACTCGCAGATGCTGTCCTGATGTTACTTCCAGGTACAGGCATAACAAACTTTATAATGTGCTTGTCAAACGAACTTTTGATTGCTTTCTCCATCTCAGGATTGTTCTTCAAATATTAATATTTTTACAGTTACTTGAATACTCGTATTTAGCTGTTATAAATATTATACAAGTGCAACTTTCATTGCAAATTCATCAGCGTCTTTTGTGATGATTTAAAAATTAATCATCCCATTCCAATGTTAAATGAATTACGATTTTCATATCTGCACATTTTACTGTAGACTTTAGGTTTCAAATTGTTTTAAAGTGGTATGAGACAAGAACTTTACAATCGATTTACAGTGATAACTTTTTAACTTGTGCAAATATCAGAGCAAGAATAGCCTTTTTCGTCTGCTCTTCACTCTATGGTAGGTTTAAGTGTTGCTAATTATACAATTATACTGTTATCAATACAAAACATCCCGTAAGCTTAAATCACAAAACAATTAAATTTTATTGGGTAGAAATTGAAGAATTATCATGTCGTATTTTTGTAGGAATTCAGCAATCTTGACAACAGCAGAACCTAAAATGAAGTTGTCATCAGTCTTTCTCGTGTTCAAAATATTCAGTAGTAGCCTAATTCAATATTACATGATCAGACAAATGAAAATTTGTTAGCAATGTATACTTGACAAAGTAAGTTCAATAACATTGCAGACACTTTGAGGTGTTTTTATGTCTTTATTGGCTGTGTGAAACTGTCTTCTGCCAAGACTCTGTTAGTGGTGAACGGAGCTTTGAGAAAATTCATCAAGAACTGCTTATCTGAAACTCTGAACAAACTTCTGAATAAACAGAGTTTTAAATAAACAGATTTCTGGATGAACAGAGTTCTGAATGAACAGAATTCTAGATGAACAGAGCACTAGACAAACAGAGGTTTAGGTTGATGAAGTTTTGAATGAACAAAGGTTGAGGTAAACAGAATTCAAGATAAACCGAGTTTAGATGAAAAGAGCTCTGGATAAACAGAGTTATTGATGAACAGAGTTTTGGATGAACAGAGTTCTGGATGAACAGAGTTCTGAATAAACAGAATTCTAGATGAACAGAGCACTAGACAAACAGAGGTTTAGGTTAATGAAGTTTTGAATGAACAAAGGTTGAGGTAAACAGAATTCAAGATAAACCGAGTTTAGATGAAAAGAGCTCTGAATAAACAGAGTTATTGATGAACAGAGTTTTGGATGAACAGGGTTCTGGATGAAGAAAGTTTCAGATGAACATGGATTGGATGAAGAAAATAGCAAGATAAAAAAAGCTTTTTACAGTGTAGTTTTTGTGAAGCATGAAGCATAACAAACTTGAATACAGTTTGACAGTTGACCCGAGCGCAAAGACTGTTACAAGCTTTTATTTTAGTATCTTCACTGATTATTCCTCTTGCTTTGATTGGCTTTTAATATGATTCAAATGTTTGACGAGTGTCTGTGGAGGCACCAAACCAGCTTATATATTGCACATGTTTCACATGAGATGACTAATAATTGCATAAAATAAACCTAGCATAAAGAAAACAAACCGATAGCTGCATAGACCCTTCAAGAAATCCATATGTTTTTGCTGCCTGAAAGTCCTTGATGATGCTCAGAAAGATTTAAAAGACTTTTCTCTTGTTGTCGTTTTTGTCGAGGTTTGCCATCGTTATGGTTGCCTAATAAAATGAATGAGGTTCTTAAAAAACGCTTTGAGAGGGCATCTGATTGGTCATTTTGTAGAAGTAGCAAGAAAGAATTCCCGAATTACTTTTCATGCTAGGCTAGATGCTATTATTTCATGAGTTTAATTTGTGGCAATTACTTCATGTTCCAGTATTTTATAGTTACTTTTTATAGTTACCTTTGTGTATAGACACAGCAAACTTTTTGCTGGCTTTCTACGAGTATGTCATAAAATTAATAAGACTAGCTACATGTTTAGCAGAGCTATCTAATATGTGGGATAAAACACTGGATTATAATTTTGCATGACTAGGTGATTGGTTTTGTTACATTACCATCCTGACGAGAACAATCAAGTTATGTATAAATAGTGTTGGTGTTTATGGTATGATATATGTATACTCCAGTCTGAAATGTAACTATTAGAGTTGAAAATTCACAAACAAACCGATGAAGTTGTTCAAAAATTTATCGATTATTAATTGTAGCTTAAAGATTGTTACATCAATAATCTGTAATAATCTCTAAAGTACAGTCATGCTTCAACGTACGAGCATTCCAACATATGATAAATTTAAGATAAGATTAACGTTTTGAGCAAATTGTTACCTTAAAATACAAAACAATTTTGAGATACTGCAAGAGGCTGCTTACGAAAACGTCCTCACTCGATCATTCTCATCGGATCAGTTTGAAAAAGCTTTAAAAGCCTGTAAAGTGAAGCTAAAAAAGTCGAGCAGAAAGAAGAAATGTAATAATCTGAAAATGAAACCAACATTAGAATTAGGTTCAGTATAACGTGAGATGAACTGTTATTGTTAAGTGTGTGTGTGTGTGCGTGAGTGCGTGAGTGTGGGTGTGGGTGTGGGTGTGTGTTTAGTAAGCTAAGTTTACTTAAGTCAAATTTAAAGTTTATGTTTTGTTACGTAGTGTCATGAAAGTCTAGCTTACTGAATGTGCTGCCGTCAAGTCTCTCTCACACCGTGGTTAACAGCTACCATCTGTCGTGGAAGTAAGATTCCATACAACATTGTACAATGTAGATTTTACAATTTATAGCAGATCATAACCACTAAATAAGTATTAATTAGTTGGTTAGTGTAAGGTGGTGAATTATAGCAATTAAAAAAGCATTTTTACATTGTAATACGCTAGTTATTAGTGATTTTTCAGAAGATGAAAACAAATTAATTAGTATTTGGTTATTCTCTATAGAAAGTTTTATGTGTGGTACGAGAAAATTGGCATCCGCGCTCTGCCCCATGACGTATTAAGCTTGTATGTTGATGTCTGAGTGTATGTTCGTTCTATATTGTATACCACAAAAGTACTTGATGCAATTTTGCATAAACTTTTATTCCTCAAAACTATTGAAAACTTACATATTTTGCAGAATAAAATGCAAAAAAATTTTACTAATTTTATTTGTTATTGAGAAATATTGATTTCAGTTTATAATACAAAATGAACGCTAAAAGATGAGTAAATATTCCTAACCTTTGTAACATATAATAAGTAATTTTAAAGGTTATTTTACATATATATCTTTACTGCTGCTTATAACTGATGAACAGTAGCTCTACTAGGTGTAAAGCAAGACAACCAATAGGCTCAAAACATATCTCAACTTGGTACTGAATGCACTGTCATCTAGTTGCTGATACACCATGATTGTGGTGTTGTTTTATATAGTTTACCAACTCCCCAAGATTATCAGCTTCTCTTCCCTATCTAATCAGGTCTTTTTTATTAATTGCAGGATCTTTTTTAATGCTGGCAAAAATATTACAACCGTCTTTCACAATCTTTACTTGTTTCCCTTTAATTATACTTAAATTATTTCAATTATCTACAACATCTTCAAAGGTTTTATTTTTGTTCAATGGATTTTTAGATCTTTTTTTAAATTCCTGCTAGAATTGCGTGTCTGCAAAATCTTTTCAAAATCGCGATACATGTATTGTGCTAGAGCAGTTATAATTTGCTTTGTATTTTTATCTTAAAATATAAAGCAAATTATTCACTTTTATTATTCACTTAGACACGTTCACTTAACAGCATTTTAAATGTTACTATTTTGTTAACCACTACTTCACTTGTCACTCTTGTTTTTAAAAATTTAGGAAAAAGAAGCATAGAAGCCACTGTATTTGCATTAGTGATCACTATTGTCATAAGTTTCCATTGATAACGCTTTAGAGACTTTTTCTCATAACCAAAGTAGGCAAACAACCAACTCCATGCAATGACCATTTTGCAAACCAGAGCTCTTGTTGCCACTTCATCAAGCTATACAGAGCTAGCTACCAACTCATCTGCAGGTTGCTGAAGATTACGTTAAGATAAGGCTGAGACAATTTGACTATCTACCACAGTAAGCCAAGACCAGTGAAAGAAAATAGGCTGTAAGTTGTATGTATACTATATCTATGATTAGATAGATTCTCAGATAAGTTTAAAGGACTTACAGTATTATTTTTGTTTAGTGTTTTATTTGTAACAAACTACCATAGATATTAATAGCAAGTTCCTAATGAAATAGTTGATTATTTTGAGCAGAACGTAACATAAACTAGGTTACAAAATTATGAAAAGTTTAAATTTAGAGAACTTCAATTAAAACTACACTATGCTTTAAACCCAAGCCTTTCCAATAGTTTAAAACTTGTGTAAATTAAAATTGAGCCTAAAACCAAGTCGCCACCTATTAAAGAAAAGTTGACTTGCTAAGTGAAAAACACAAGTTGAATTGATTGGATTAATAGATTGGAATTGATTATTTTACCTGCATTTGTTCCAAGTCTGACAAATTTGCACTTTTTTCGAAAACCATGGCAAAAATGGAATTCAACTCCAAGGAAAAATAGGTAGCGGCTGCATCAATTGTCTTCTGCCCAGGCTTTGTGTCATATAGGCCCTCTGTGTCCATCAGAATGACTGCAACCTTCGACAATGTTTTAAAAACATTACATTAAGCTGATTCATAAACAAATTTAACAAAACGCTAACTGCGATTAAAGAAATTAACTTGAAAGCCAATAAAGCATATTGCAGAAGCACACAGTAGACATTTGTTTAGGGTAAACACAATCGTGTCACTCATAAGTGTATCTCATTGACAAATACATTAACGCTTGCTCAGTTTTTCATTATGGTTCCAGAAGCTTATCTATAATATCTTCAATATCTATAATTGCTAATTAGTAAATAGAGATTGGAACGAAGTGAGCACGGCGATTTGCATTGTAATATTATATTTAAATAGAAAAACCTCGCCTTCGACTAAGGATAATAACTATTTACAAAAAACAATTTAGGCTCGTAAAATGAATTAAGCAACAGAAATAATGTCATCAATAAGACTAATCAACCAAAAGATTATCCAATGTTATTTGAAAAGTTTTAATTAAACCAATGGAATTTACACGTCCGCAAAAAAAGGGATTTCTATTGTCTTTACATATCGAGGGCTGAGCGCAAAATTTTTGTAACTTCATAGAGAACATAAGGGAAGTTACAACAATTTTGCGCTTTGTCCACGAATTACATAGCCATAAACAGTTACTTCCATGAATCCTTATTGTCATCATTCAAAATAGAATAGTAGCTTAGCCAACTTGCTTCATAATTGAATAAAATAAAATCTAAAATATTTTGATGAAGATATTTTGGTAAATCAGGTAAATCAGCTGCAACCGCTTTTTCACTATTGAAATAGACCAACATGTTTGTTTACGAGCAGTTTTGTTTCTGTGAGTGAAGTCACTGATGACATTTAGGCATCGCAGCGTCTACCTAGATGATGCATTTGTCAACATTCAGGGACAAAGCTTAACTGACTGATATCGTGAAAGCTAGTCTACAGAAAAAGAGGTTGTCGCATTGTTTCGACAAAAAATAATTACTATGTTAATAAAATTAGTTTGATCAAGATACCATAACCTTATGCATTACCTAACCTTATGTATTACCTAACCTTATGCATTACCTAACCTAATGTATTACCTAACCTTATGCATTACCTAACCTTATGTATTACCTAACCTTATGTATTACCTAACCTTATGCATTACCTAACCTTATGTATTACCTAACCTTATGCATTACCTAACCTTATGTATTACCTAACCTTATGTATTACCTAACCTTATGTATTACATAACCTTATGTATTACCTAACCTTATGCATTACCTAACCTTATGTATTACCTAACCTTATGTATTACATAACCTTATGCATTACCTAACCTTATGTATTACCTAACCTTATGCATTACCTAACCTTATGTATTACCTAACCTTATGTATTACCTAACCTTATGTATTACATAACCTTATGTATTACCTAACCTTATGCATTACCTAACCTTATGTATTACCTAACCTTATGTATTACCTAACCTTATGTATTACCTAACCAAACTTGATCTTCAGTTACACATAACTTCGTCAAACATAAGTATGATCGAAATTGTTCAGTTATAGACTTGTAATATTTTATTGCTACTGTATCATTTTACCCTCTGCCTCAGAAAGCTTCACTTTAGTTCTCATGCAGCCATCATTTCCTGAACACTAGGTTGTTTGCAAGCAATATTCGTTTATTATTTCTTCTGTTCATTAAACTCAAAATAGTTTGACCAGCAGTTCCTAAAAATTGCTAAAATATTATCAAATGTTGCATAAATGAAAATTCAATCATGCGACTAATTCTCTCTTACTTTTGATGGTGTACCGTCAACTGTTGCATCAATGACAAATGGCCGATCCCAAATTTCAAAGCCTTTAGTTACTGGGCTTGAAGACCTCTTCCATTCTACGCCATTGATGAGAGGGTTAGTCGTAAGCCATCCACTTGCGCCACTTGTCCAAGGGTTCTTGCAAAGAAAATTATGCAAAAAGTGTTATCCACTTCAAATTGCCATTTCACCTAAGGAGACTTTCTTCATGATACAATCTGTGAATTTAAACCTAAAATTTAAAAATGGATATCTCAAGTAAAATAGCGTTAGCGTGTTTAGCAAGCCTCCACGAAAAGCCATAATACGTTTATCTAGCTGATGAAGATGTGTGCATCACAAGACATCACATCCGCAAATCATGTGGTAAAGATCATGCAGCATCTTCAATGCTGTATTTACAGCAACAAATTTGTTATTTAAAGCAACAATAAGGAACTTTCAATGACAGAATTCAAATAATCACCTTCCAAGATTTCCTAAACAACTGGTGTTTTGAGCAATGAGCAAAATCAATGCACAGGTATGTGAAGAGATTGATGGTTTATTACCACATGGACATACATGCACCAGTGCTTCTTCACTGTAGAAGGTTATGCTTCATCTAAACCACTTCTCTCTTTCCTTATCAAAATTTCAACACCTCTTTTAGAATTATATTTTTATAGACTCTATAGAAAGTTCATGATATTGAACTTTTTTTTTCATTTATTTATTCATAGTTCAAAGTACCAAAGTATTTTGTAACATCTTTTTTGTGTCAGGCATACGGTAGCAGTTTTCAGAGATTTAACTAAACGGTTTTTATGTAGTTATAAATGTTTGGTCAATAGTAAACAATAATAAAGAAAGCCTTACTGATATAAAACCTTACTGATATGCATAAGCACACTGCTCTTGCTTGTACTAAAATGTATAACAACCTTATTTAATCTAGAGAAAATAACAAGGTTAGCCATATATTTAGTACTGTGATTGCATGGTATATGTCAGTAAAATCTGTGTAATAAAAGGCCTTGCTGCAGTATGAAGATATTTTGAAAACTATACACTCATTAAAACCGCATGATGTGTTTGTTAAATTATGGCTAAAATAAATGCCTGAGAACATATCCTAATGAAATATAGATGTAAAACATGAAAATTAATATTTTTAAACTTGATTTTAATTCATTTCAAGTTGTTGATTTCGTGTAGAAAAAGCTATAAAAAGCACATATCATAATGTAATGTAGACAGAAAACATAAAAACTGCATAAAAACTGCAGTTACTTTCATGAAAATTGGGGTAGAAACATATATTAACATGCATAAGAAAGCTGAGAAACTTTTCTACAAGCTGATGTTTTTTCTATATAAATGGCTTGCAAATACTTTACAGCACAAGTCCTAATTTTTTGAAGCTATGATTAAAATTCATTTTAAGTTGTTATTTTTATATACAAATTTATAAAAAAAACTTAAGCTAGAACTCATCTATTCTTTTGCAAGATTGCAACTTCCAGATGGTTTTGTGACTTGCCTGAATAGACTGTTATTAGCTTCAATACATATTTGTATTGAAGCTAATATCTATTCCTATTGCTTTTCTTTAAAAAAAAACTTTTTCCAACTCTGCTTATCATACTCACTATTTTTATTTTAAAGATTGTTATTGGCTTCAATATATATTTCATTTGATTTGCTTTCAAAAACAGTTTTTACAACTTTGCTTATCATACTAGTATCTTCCTATATAAGATCCAAGATTTGTAACTATATTTAAAGTTTGGAGGCTACAGTTATTGCTTTACCTATTCTTATTTATTGTCTGCTCTGGCAAGCAAGGAGTTCTTTTAGCCTGAATCCTGAGACTGGGCTATTTAAATATAGTCAATTTATCAACTTGTTCTAAAATTTAGTTAGCATATCGTCTGAAGGTATATTTTGGTTTGCAATAATAGAACTGTCAAGATGCCTTACACAAACAAGAGCAGATAATTCTTAGAACCTATGTTTATTGTTCTTCGCAAGCTGTTCTTCATATTTGCGAATTCTTTTTAATGTTACTCACTTGAAATTTGATATACTCAACTATACAGTACTTTCCTAATCTAATTCAGGCTTGGCTTCTAAATATCTTATTCGAAATTTGAACCTTCTTTTTAACATCGTAAGTTTTACCACCACCTGGAAAGAGTAACAGAATTTACTGTAGTAAAAGAATTCAAGAAAAAGTAATTTATAGTTTCAAAAAGGTTAATAGTTGCCATAGAATACATTCAGATATAACATTAACCATTGTAACTTTAAATGAAGGAGTTTGTTTATTTTTTATGTCCCCAGCCAATGCATTAGGCAAATATTTGAAGGGTCAAGGAATGACTAAAGTAAATTGTTGAAAAACATTTCTTACTTCTTATGTTATACATTTGCTCAGGATTTAAAGCAGCTTATAAACAGTGGCAGGTAATGTAGTTGCTATTGGCTAAAGCATCACCTGCCGCTGTATTTATTGGCTGTTTTGTTTTCATTCAATGAAATTGTGTAACTCAAATGCTAACTTAAGTTAGTCTAAATATTTACTATAACAAGAGCTGGGTCTCTAGCTGTCCATAATCATTGTGTTAAGTTTTAATAGTATTTTTTCAAGCGTTGCATAAGTATGTGCAAAACTGTTCCATAATTTGGGAAAAACAATGTAGTGTTTTGATAGTTCACCGGTCTGCGAAACTGGTGGTTCTGAGCTCAAATCCAGCAAAAAGCTGTTTTTTCATTGCTAGGTTTAAATCGCCATACTGGAGATATATATATAGCATACATATATATATATCTCCAATATATATCTCCATATATATGTATGCTATATATCGAAAAGATATAACAAGATATTCTTATTACGCAACGCCGAGTATTCAACTAATATATCTATATATAGGCTATACATGTATAATTCTCAAAGTTTGTCGTCTGTCTGTTTTCTGTTTTCTGTTTTTGGTACATCCAGCTATAGCTATTAAAATTTTGGATATAAAATTCCACTTTATGCTGGACTTGAACTCCCAAAGATCATGAACACAGATTATTATTTGAACGCTTTAACCACGAGACCATGGAAGCGCATACAATTGCTCACTTTTTATACATAACGTATATATTATTTTCAATTTTCACACCACAATGACGCATTAATTAAAACTCTATGAACTCTTTTAGCTTAATGAAACGCGTTGTTTTTTTGTCCTCACCGTATTAAGGCTAATTTGTTTTTGGCAAAACGATATCAACAATAGATTCTCTTGAAATTAAAATTTCGTGATTTTAATTCTGATTAAGACAAAATAACAATTTTTATTGAGTTTTTTCAGTTTGTATTAGTTATGTCATTTCAGAATCGTTCGTTTCGTAGTTTACATATTTGCTATTTGTTACACATCTGCACTTCTTTGATCTCCAAATTTATTTCAGCTGCCCCGAAAACCTTTTCCCAGCCACACTACGTTTCCTTAATTCTGATAATAGCGCATTAATTTATATGTATTTCTATGATAAATAACGCGTTAATTGATACTATATAAATTCTATAAACTCTATGAAACATAGTGTTTTTTCGATTTTGCCATATTAGGGCTAATTTGTTTTCCGCAAAACTATATCAAAAATAGATTCGCTCGAAATTAAAATTTGGCGATTGCTGTACTGATTGCGACGCAATATGAATTTTTGTAGGCTTTGCTCGGGTTGTGTTTTTGTATCACTACCAAATCCCCTGTTTGGTAGTTTACATATTTGCTATTTATTTCACATCTACATTTTGTTGCTTTTCTAATTTAAATCAGCTGCTCTGAAGACTTTTTTCCAGCCACACTGTGCTTCCTTAATTATGATGATAGCGCATTAATTTATAAGTATTTCTTGACGCTCAAATTGCCATCCACAATTGTTAAATACGAACTAAATATTTTTGTTTTATTTAGTTACGTATTTTATGTTGTTTCTTTTAATAAAAATAACGTATTTAATCAGTTCTATTTAGAACATCTTCGTTTGTATGAAAATTTTTGAATTTTAATTTAACGTTTGTTTTAATATCGATATAGTATATTAACCTGCTCAATTTTCTGTCCTCAACAGACGAATATTGCGTTCGTTAACCACAAAAGTTCATTACAGTGCTCGCTCTGTGTATTAGCTTACTCATAATTCCTTCCAAACCTAACAAATTAGTAATTCATGATTAATTTCAAATTTTATAACAAACGTCTGTAAGATTACTGTAATAGTAATATTATCTGTTAGATTATCTGTGAGACTTACTTTAGGCCTACTATTATGTAATATTACAAGTATCAGTTATTCCTTACTCTCGTTTATTTACATATATGTATACATATATAGATTTAAACTCTCTTAGTATGTTTATAAACTTTCTTATAACTTTTGAAGTTTATAATATAAGCTTTTAAACTTTGTTTCATTATCATAACTATTTTAGAATTGCGTTTTATCAAACATAATTTGAATGTGAGTGTTTTTAAACTACATTAAATTTCAAACATGGTTCACTCTCCTACCAGTTTTACTATTATTTAGTTTTCAATTTTTGTTATTAATATTAATCAATCACTATTTTTGCAGACATTGTTCTGATAAAATTTCAACTACAAAATATTAACATATTCTGTCTTTCTTTAATTAATCTGTTAAATACATGTATTCTCAAGTTATCCAATAAAGTTACATATTTTCTAATGCCTCCAAAGAAAAGAACCTGCAATGAATCAGAGGGAAGAAAAGAAAGACTTAGAAAAGACAAGTTGAGGAAAGCCGCTGCAAGAGCTTTGGAAACTAAACAGCCAAAAAATGAACGCTTAGAAAAGGCCAGAGAAAGGCAGCACAACTCTGAGCATCAAAGACTGATTAGGAATGTCAACTAAGATGAGCAAATGATCGAGAGAACATTGCAGCAAAAAATTCTTTATAAACTGATGAAAAACGTGCACAAAGACAAGTGTGTGATCGAGAGAGAATCGCTATGGTGAGATCTTTAGAGACTGGCAAAGAACGTAAACAAAGACAAGTGTGTGATCGAGAGATGATTGAAACGGTAAGATCTTTGGAAATAGGCAAACGGCGTGAACAGAGGCAGGTGTCGGGCGAGATTGGATTGCAGCAAGATGTACATCTTGGAGAGAAAAGTTTAATGCTGCATTTTTTTGACTGCTCCTTTAACTATGAGAATGATTCTTTTTGCTTGATATGAAATATGAATAAAAATTGTCACCATTGTCACGCACTCAAGTGGAAGGACGAAGCTCCAGGCATGAGTTGCGCTAATGGAAAAGTCAAAATACCAGTCCTTGCTGCACCCCCTGAACCTTTGCAAAGTTTAATGATTAGAGATAGTGCATATTCCCAACACTTTCTATCTAATATTCGTGAATGTAACAATTGTTTTCAGATGACATCTTTTGGAGCTTCAAGAGAAATTTGCGAGCAAGTTTTTATGCCCACTGTTAAAGTACAAGGACAGATTTATCATTTGCATGGATGGCTTTTGCCAGCTGAAAACAAAAGCAAAAAGTTTTTGCAAATTTTTTTCATGGGCAATTCTGATGATGGAGTGAATCAAAGATGTCAACATGTCTCAAGTGTCAGGCGTAACATTGTCCAGGATTTGCAAAACTTTTTTCACCGCTACAACTACGTCTACGTTCAGGAATTTGAAACATCGATGGAAAATCTAACAGATGACAGTTTAAAAATTGTAATTTGTGCAGATCGACGACCAGCTGGAGGACATGAACAAAGATCCATTCATTTTGGATTGCACGTTAATGTTATAAATAGATCTGGCCTTCCATGTTGTCTGAAATAGGTTATAGCATTCTGGACATACTCATGCATGTATACATGCATGTATAATGCACTCGAATTAGACGAACCAGCAATTGTTATTGTAGGACAGGGTTTTGATAAGAGAGATATCGTGTTACACAAGCGACAATCAGGACTTACAAGAGTTTCTGAAACGCATGTATTCTATGATACACTACAGTACCCAATCTTACAACTAAGCAGGTGGACCCAAAAACAAGTAATGAAGTGCAAAGGAAGACAGTATCTGCCATGGATTTTATGCTTTTAAGATAATGATGAGAGACACAGGATCAAACCACTTACTCAGATGCAAACACCTGCTTCATCAATTTCTGACAGACAGGTAGCAAAAATTGAAAGTGAAAGATTGTCTTATATTAGATATAACCAAAGAAAATTTAGAGCTGACAGTTACATTCACCTAGGAGACGCTATGCAAAATGATGATGCACATAACATCGACCAATTGGTCATTCTTCCTTCTTCCTTTACTAGTAGCCCTCAATACATGCATGAGTATGTCCAGGATGCTATGACCTATGTCAGACAACATGGAAGGTCAGATCTATTTATAACATTAACATGCAATCCAAAATGAATGGATATCAAAGAAGCTCTCATAGATGAACAAGCAGCTCATGACAGACATGACATTGTAGCTAGAGTGTTTGGGTTAAAAGTGAAACTACTGCTCAACTTGCTAACCAAAGGAAAAATCTTTGGTGAAGCTCAATGTTTCCTTTATTTAATCGAATAGCAAAAATGAGGTCTGCCTCATTGTCATTTTCTTCTACGACTCGTAGAAAAAATACGCTCAATTTAGGTCGACTCAACAATATCCGCAGAAATTTCAGATAAAGAAGAGGACCCAACTCTGTACAGCATCGTTACCAAGCAAATAATACATAGACCATGTGAGTAGTATGTAGAGAGCAGATCTACACACGTTTGCACTTAAAGTGAGATTTTGGGTACATTTTAGCCCGAGAACCTCGGAGAATGGTGTTGTCTGATGGAAAGTTTGGGGGGGGGGTAGGTGTGTGAGTGTTGGGAGCTAAGGTTATGAAGTTTGAGAGGAATTGTGGGAAGGATGCGGTGCTGGTCGAGAGGACTTGTGGGAAGGATGACGTGAAGAGGGCGATGGTTTCGGGATTCGATGCGATGGGTTTGGGGTTCGGGTGTCGACGAGTTGAGCGATCGATCGTCAAATGGTTGGGGTTGGGTTGGCGACCGGTGGGGTGAACGGTGTTATGTCGTTTCGGTTGAATGAACGCTGATGTTGGAAGAGTTCGGGCGTGTCTATTCGTGGAATCGGTTAAGTCTCCCTTCGTTATAAAACTCTTTAAAGATGAGTAATAAGAAAGGGGAAAGTCGAATGATTTATTCATTATGAAAACATTCTTTTGAGAAGACATGAAGAGTCTTTATAGAAAACTAGATGATATAATTCAAATTTCTCCAATACTATTTATTAGTTTTGGATTTTTTTCGGTTAACGGTGAATTTTTACGAAATATAATTCAATTAGAACATAACCCCTCGGATTGTACTTATGGTATAGCTAGTTATGAAATTATTCAAAGGTTGGGAATTACTGAACGACTTGTTCAATGGGCTAATCCATCTTCACGGTTAGCGAGATATTGTGTAGGCAACTCAGCTCGTTCAAGGTTTTGTGGAAGGAGAGCATTGCCTATTAAGTTTGTTTGTCATCATCCACATTTCAAAGAAAATAATGGTAGATTTACAGCACCAATTAATACTTCCACTACTCGATCCACCATCAGAACTACACACACATCCAGAATTCCTACCACCACCACAACTACACTCGATACCATCATTCTAGCAAGTGGAATCACAACTCTTCCATCATCTGAAAATCTTAAGGAAAATATAACTAATATCCCATTTGTACCAACAACCTCAAGATTATATAATCCGAATAATGAAGAAAGAGAATATGGAAATGAAAGTTTTTCTGTAGAAAGATCCACCATCAGAACTACACACATTTCCACAACTCCTACCAACATTGCAACTACGGACGTTACCACTATTCCAGTGAGCAGAATGACAACTCAGACATCATCTGAAAATCTTAAGGAAAATATAACTGATATCTTATTCATACCAAGAGCCTTAAGATTATATAATCCAAGTAATAAAGAGAGAGAGTATGGAAATGAAAGTTTTTCTGTAGACAAATTACAGGATGTCGAAATTTTTTATCATAATCACATGCTGCTGCTAAAGTTGTAATCTAATTTTCATGCTTTTCTAAATTTTTATTCCACAATGAAAATGATATGTGAATATTGTATTGATTTTATTTTAATAATAGTATCTTAAAATATACAATAAAATATAAATTCTCCATCTTTGGAGATGAAGATTTTATTTCTAAAGGTTCTATTGATTTGCATATATATTCATTCAAAAAAAAAAAAAAATTTTTCTTATAAATACTAATTGCCAGTTTTCTGTGGAGTTGAAGAGCTTGTCACTTCAGAATATTGTAATTCTTTCTTATCGAGATAGAAGTATGTGATGCTTGACTCGCTTTTCTCATCAACTTCTTTTTGTTTTGCATCATTACTGTTTAAATATATAAAACATTGAGGATTGAGAAAGGATGAAATAAATGGATAACTATATATCTTTGGATTTAAAATTCTCAAAATCTACTTACCAAAATATACATTGAGCTAAGCCATCGTATACGTCTTGTCCACATTTACAGGAAGGTAATCCATCTATAGGATAATCCAATGGTAAATCCAATTGCAACTCCGTTTCACTATTTTGAGAGTTTGTTTCTTTCGAGTTGTTTTTTTCATCAGTTTCCTTACCATCTTTTTGATACCTGTTTAATTTTTTTTGAAAATTCATTGAAAATTGAGAAAAGATGATGTATATAAAATGAATAATTATATATTCATATAAAACTTTAGAATTTAAAATTTCAAAATGTACTTACCAATGTACACATTGTGCTAATCCATCATATACATATCCACATGTACAGGAAAGTAGTCCGTGTGTACAATATTCCCATGGTGTAGCCCAGATTTGAAGACAACTATCTGTACATTTCCATTCTGACATTTTACCCTTCTCAGAATTCTGTTAGCTTATGAAGAGTGTTATGATAATAATGATTTGTTCTCAATTGCTTTATATAGTTGAACGTCTGTAAAACGCTTGAGTGAGTTTAATGAAAATTTATAAATAGATTACAAAACATTCCTCTATGCTTACAATTTCGCGAAAATGAATTTCGCGAAATTACACATATATATATTATATAGTCAACTTTCGCGAAATTGAATTTCGCGAAAGTGAATTTCGCGAAATTGGATTTCGCGAAATTGGATTTCGCGAAATTTCACATTATATATATTATATAGTCAACTTTCGCGAAATTTCACATTATATATATTATATAGTCAACTTTCGCGAAATTGAATTTCGCGAAAGTGAATTTCGCGAAATTGGATTTCGCGAAATTTCACATCATATATATTATATAGTCAACTTTCGCGAAATTGAATTTCGCGAAAGTGAATTTCGCGAAATTGGATTTCGCGAAATTTCACATCATATATATTATATAGTCAACTTTCGCGAAATTGAATTTCGCGAAAATCTGTTTACTATTTTCACCTCATTAATTCCTTTGGACACACCCATCATTCTTCAATTCATTATATAAGCGTTGCATGAACTGATGGAATATTCTGCCTCCTTAACCATCTCTTGATGCCTACTTATATACAGACTTGAGAATTTGGGTCGATAAAGCGTTGATACCATAAGACTTGTATGCTTCAGCTAGAATTCTGTTAGCCGGCTACTCGCGATTAAGTTCGTTGAGTGTCGCTGTGTTCAGGCTGTTGTGTGGACAAGCGCCTTGGCATTTGACCTGATTGTTTTCCTAGGTTTACCTATGGAATTCTCCTGTTTGGTTTGGCCTAACCATTCCATAACAGTCTCTCGACCAGTAAATAGATGAAGATGATGAACTAGTAAAGGGGCATACATGGATTAATATGTGGATTATTTTGAGGATAGCTCCAACTCAGCGTGAGTATATCAATATATAAAACTTATATCAAAAAAGTAAATAATATTCGGTTGTATTTGCCACCAAGTTTATTTCGATATAAAGTATATATGTATATTCAATTGTAAAATATAGAAAAAATTTATGTCAGTTCTTCTCGTAATTTAACAATTTGGGAAGTTCCTTGAATATGTACATTGTCAACACCTTCATTTTCTTCGTTATTAAGACTTTTACTAATTTTTCCATTCCAATCATATCTATCTAGTATAGTTTTTCGAACTACATGATCTCGTGTATCTGTTTCAGAAATTTTTAGCATAACTGTTAGAAAATCTTCTATTGAAAATCCTCTGCTCCAAAATATTGCAAAGAGAAGACAGTAATCTCCACATGTTGTTGAAAGAAATCCTTGGAGTAGAACATCATTCCATTTAATTAACTTTATTCCAGAAAGTTTTAAGATTTGAGCGACATCTGGATATGTTGAAGGAGCTCGTCCTGTTGAATCGAAATAATTAATTTCGGATTTTGTTCGAATAACTCCTATCCAGTGTTCTCCTGGTTGATAAGAATAGTGTGTGTTAAAAATATATATTCCTTCATTCGATAAAAATTGTTCTTTAAATTCATTTCTTGCACAGACAGCAAAAAAATGATTATTAGTCATGTGATCTTGGGAAAGAACATCAAAAATATTTGCTGTATTCATCCTTAGAATATGCTTCCACCACTGAGTCGAACGCTAAAGTCAGAAGCGATTTCCATCATTCCATCTTTTTGCATATATGTATTAAGATAGACATTTTCTGGTGTTGCAGTCCGAAAACCGATATCGATTGTTAGTGAAACATGTCTCATTAAATGAAAACCTTCGGATGAGAGATCTCCTGTCAAATCGAAAGCGTATATTGTAAGTCCAGTTTCATATTCAGTCAGTCCAATTCCACTTCCTTCAGAAGAAAGATCTTTTCCCATTGCATTTAGAAGTTGTACATATGGTCGAGTATACATTCTATTTTCAAAATTTGGAGTATATCGTTTTCCAAAAGGTAGTCCATCAATTTGTAGTTCTACATGACTCACATCGTAATGACCAAATTTGAAAGGATTACGATTGTATGATCCATTTTCTCCATTGTGTGATGAAAGTGAAACAAGTATTAAATTTGGTCTAAGTGTGTTATCAGCAATTTTAATTTGAGTATGGGTTAATCCAGTATTCACATTATAAGATCTGGTGTATACCCGAGAAAGAGGATACTTTGCATTAACACCATTGAGTAGTTTTTCGTTATGTAAAAGCTGAATTGTTTGGTTGATTTTTAATTTTCGAAGATGAAGTACACATTTCGTCAACTTTACTTTTCCCCCTCCTCCAGGAGCAGCTCCTGTTGCCATCAGACAATAACTTGGTTTACTTCGGTCTAGTTCTAATTTACAATTCAATCCTGGAATGAGATATCTTTCCTGTTGAAAAATGTTAAGATGGAGTCGTCCAAAAAACTCAAATGTGTTTGATCCTCTAATAAGATTCTTTCTTGCTGTAGACGCAGTATTATCGAAATCCGCACCATCTTTTGCAAGATTATCATCTTGAAACCATCCTTCTGCTTTTAATTGGTATTGTTTTGCTTCTCTGCTATTATTGAGAAGGGTTTCTATGAACGATCTCATAGGATAATCACTTGAATGTTCAACAACGGATCCATTAATTTTGAATGTTGCTGTTTTGATTAGCGAATGAAAAAACGCATCCCCTGGTACAACATTTACGTTACCAACAGTATTGTCTAAATTGGAACCATCGTCTTTGACTACTTTTCCTTCGATTTGCAAATATGAATTACTTAAATCGATATAGTGATCTACATCTCCAGGTATTTCAATTTCAATTGGTCCATATTCACTGAGTCGTGACAAACCTAATTCACTATAATATCCGTGCTCCACCGAACTATGTGTGCCCGGAACATCAAATATACCCAAACTTTCGTTTATCGTAAAAGGAGAACCCGTTATTTTTAAACCTGTTGAACCAATCTCTCCAGAACTCATCTTTCACTATTGATGTATGTCAATGAAATGAACTAAAAATATTGAGATAATAATATATAAAACATTTCAAATTTAAGAAAATATTTGGAGTGGCTTTTCTCCGTCGTTTTGCAGGTTTGCTACGGTTATTTAATTTTCTTTTCCCAGGTTTTCTAACTCTTGGAATTACTACTTCATCTGTTTCTTCTTCTTCTTCTTTTGGTCTCTCTACCATGTTATTAAGATAATTGGATGCGGCATCTAACCCTTTTTTCCCTAATGAGATAGCCATTTTTTTTGCTAGAGGCGCAACAGCTTTTGCTAATTTTTTAAATATTCCTGATAGTCGTCCATTTCCCATCACTCTTTTTCCTTTATATGGTGTCAATCCGCCATTTCCTGTTTGATTAGACGTGTAATATTGAATGTAAAAGTTTTTTGAGTCTTCTGGAGTATATGGAATTAATATGGAATTCATTGTTTCTTTCTGAAATGAACCGTTAGTATAACCTTCCCTCCATCAAATGGTACTTTTTCTCCATCATCACTTGTTATAAGGGTCTCTATCACATCAGTAGAAATTTTATCTACTTCAACGTAATGCGCTTGACTGAATTCTGTATAAACTCGAGAGAACTTCTTTCCACTTACTGGGACAACTCGTAACAATTGTACATTTGCATCTCCAACGAGTCTGTTACTTACAATTGATGAATATACGTATAATGATGTAAATCCATAGTTGATATCCGGAGATGTGATGTTTCCGTATTTTCCCACATTATAAGTTATCTTCGGATCTAATCCTAAGATATTTGCGAAATCTTGTGAAAACGAAACCTGAACACTCGAATCTCTTACATACAACATAGATTTGTTGGATATTTTGTCGTATTCGAATTCTATAGTTGGGTGGAAATTGAAGGATTTTAGAACATCATGAGCTCGTTGAATTACTTCATCTATATCTTCGTATCTTCCATTTCCAATTTTTATGTCGAAACGACGAAATCTCCCATTAAGTTCCGCTTTTGTGATGCTTATTGTCCCTTCTACTACATTTGGCCAATTATTTCAAAACGATATATCTTTTAGAGCAACTTCCCATTGTCCTTCTGTGAAATCTACATATCTGGCTAGTCTAACTGTAAAGTTTGAATTAGTATTTTTAGGAAAGTCACTAAAACTAGCATCAGAAGGAAGAGTTACGAACTCCGACATTTTCAATTCTTTCAATGAAGTTCAATTCCTTATCATCCTCTTTTATTTAACAAAATCTCTTTCATTGACCCAGCTATTGAATGAATCAGGATATCCCATCCATTTAACGAGTATTTCCTTTGTTTTTCCTCGTTTCCGAGATTTGAGAATTTTCTCGATTCGAAAAAATGTGGGTTTTTTTACTTTCTGTAGTTCATCTTCATAAAAAGTTCCATCAACCGGTTCGTTTGCCAAATCACGTAATTTATAGATAATCGGTCTTTCAAAATCAAGTACTTCTGTAATTTGAAAAACTTCAACCGTCCAATTTATTGTGAAACCTCTTTCGAAAGCTGTTCTAGCTTTACTAATACGAACGTAATCATCAATATTGAATTTGGGAGTACTGTCAGAACTATATTCTCCATTTTCATAAATCCTATTCCAGATTCTTTCTTGATTTTCATAATTTACATCATTCGGTTTTATTCCTAATGTTGTGTGAATAGTATTGTTATATGCTTTTACCATTTGTGGTAAAACATCAATATATCTACGTTCATCCGAATATGTCATGAATCTATACATCTTCATCCGTAATGTTTTGTTGAATCGTTCTATGATGGAAGCTTTAATTGTCTCATTCTCAGATGTAAACCATTTTACTTTATTTTCTTTCAAAACTTTTTTGACATCTCGATTATTAAACTCTTTTCCTTTGTCTGTTTGAAAAACTCTATAATTAGTTCCATCCAATACTTTTTTTAAGACTTTTGCTACCAATATACCTGATTTGTTAACAAGAGGTTCTACCCATGCTTTTCTTGAAAAAACATCAATCAATGTAAGTAAAAATGTAATTCCATCATTTTCAGCTCGATGAGATCTAACATCCATTAAATCAGCCTGTAATTGTTCACCAACTCCTGCAACAATTGTAGGTCTTCTTCTAAATTTCGTTTTTATTTGTTTGTGTAACGTATAAGCATCTTCACCACTTAACCAATCTCTAACTTCTTGTTCGCTTTCTTTTCTCCGAAGTGCTTCAATCAGTTTTCGTGCTCCACCTAATGAAGATGTTAGATCCGGGGTATAATAGAATTCATTTAGTAAGTCGTCCATTTTCCTCTTGTTCCTACATAAGGTTTTCGTGAAGACGATCTATTCGAGTTGGATTTTGATTTATTTGATAAATTCGAGTTCGACTCCTTGATAATTTTTTCAAATAGGTTAAATTGTTTCTCAAATGAACTTGGAGAAAAGGGAGAAGATATAATTGATCTATCTTTAACACGAAACTTTCTTTCAAAAAGATTTCGTAAGTTCTCAGGTTTAATCTCTCCTGTAGATCCTGTTATTTTCCGGGTTAAAGAATCATAATTTTCAGACTTTTCCAATTTTTCCAGAAGTTTTTTCGCTTTAGTTTGATCTTGTTTCGAACCGAAGTCTTCAACTATTGAAGAAATGGAATAAGATCTAGAAGATTTTGACGAGGGTTCTTCTTCGTTTAACTTCGGTGGTGATAATGTGTCTTCTTTTTTTGGCGATTCTTTTAAAACTGTAGAGTCATGAGACGAATTATCTTCGGGTAATTCAGGTGTGTCTTTCTTTAGAGTTTCTTTTGAATTTTGAGGTGCTGAAGGTGTTTGTGACATCATTGAAATCGGTTTTCGAATAGTCGGAGACTGTTGAATTGGATAACTCCGAATTGATTTCATTTCATCTAAAAATTTTTGAAGTTCAGCTGCATACAAATTAACTTTGTTATAGTCTGAAATAGTGTTATCGTTATTAGTTTGACGCATCCTATCTCTGGTCTCCTTAACCTTACTTACTCTTGGATTTTCTATTGGATTAAAACGAAGTGACGAACTATAGCCATCATTGATAATTTTTGAATCCTGTTGACTTTTAAATTGGTTTCTTTTGTACTCGTCTTCGGAAACCAAAAAATTTTTTTTTGTGTACTTAGGAAAGCTCATCTTCCTGCTGAATGATTAATACAAGTTGAAGGATGGCTTTATAATCCGTTTCAATAATCCTCTTCCGTTTTGCAAAATCTTCCGTTTATAATTAAGAGGTTTGTTTTCATCGATAATATTCATCAACTCCTTTTTATGTTGACTCAGAGAATGGTATTGATTTTTCGTTAAAGGTACATTCCCATATATAATATTTTTAACAATTTCAAATAATGTTCTAATTACTTCTTCTTTCATATGAGGTAAAGCAGAACTTGCTAGTTCATCTGTAAGACTGTTCAGTATTTGCAGAATTACTCTGTTTTTTTTTCATTCTCTTAGAAAGAGGAGAATTATCCATGATAACTTAATTATCTTCTTTTTCGTGGTTTAAACAATCCTCCGAGCAATGGTTCAACTAATCCTGGGAGTATAGCACCCTCGATCGGACCTAGTAAAGCCGATAAAAACCCTCCTTTTTGCAAAAGTTGTTTCTTTTCCAAATTCGATGTTTTAGGACTAATCAGTCGAGCGATGTTCGTACTTTGTCGACTCAAAGCTTTATACTGAGCATCAGTTAGTTGTTCTTTTCTTTTAATGAGTAATTTCACACAATCAATAATTGCTAAAATTAAATCCGTTTTAGCATTTTTAATAATTGAATGTTGAGAAGAAATAGAATCACCAACTAGAGTTAATAAAGTTAGTAAATTTCGTTGAATTCTTTTTGTTTCAGCCATATCTATGTGATAATTTTAGTGATGTTATAGTAATCACTCAGAGGAAGATACAGAAGTAGTATGGTGAATATTTAAAGAGAACTTGGAATATATACTTGTTTTATTTAATTATGGAATACCAATCAAAATCGATTGCTTAATTAGGCTTATAAATAATCATAGGCGTAGAGTCAACAGGAGGGAAATTTCCCATAATTCTCATTGTATCATCGGTTTCTTGTCGGAGGTCCAGTCTCATGAAGGAATATGGTGAAGATGTTGCATCTCGGTAGGATTTCTGAAAATATTTAACTTGTCCAGGAAAAACTTGTTTTCCTAAAAATGTGATTGATGTAGAATCCCTGGGGTTTTTTCCTATAAAAAAATAGTGACTATTCAACGAAATTGTTCTAAGTTTACCAAAGAATAAGTTTTGTGTAATAGTAAAAATACTAATATTTAGATGGTGACTTTCTCGAGTATACAAATTGTTAGCCATCTTGATATTTGATGATAATTCCTCCATTAGATCATCAATGATCATCCATCTATTTTCTCCATCTTTGGGAAAAGTACTCGGATCTTTCAATCCTTCATGAAATTCCACTCCTTTCATATCCTCAAAAGCTTCCTGCCATATTCCATAGCAATATATAATTTCGATTGGAGAAGGGGTAGATATTAATTGAGATTGTTCAATCAACCGTTTAACGAGTTGAGTTTTTCCTGATCCTGTTGGTCCTGTTATCATAGATGTGAAAGGAGAATGTAACCTCACATCAATTGATTGTAGTCCGTCTTTCTCCATGTTTTGATAATTACTAACATTGAAGTTTTCATTTCAACTAATTATGATGATGAGGAGATGTTTTCAAAAATCACACTTTCATTATTCATAAGATTTTGAAAAAATACTTCTACATAGTTCACAGTAGCATTCATCTTTTCTCCTGTAATCCAAATAAAAAAATATTCAATCAAAGATGAAGCTACAGTTATTGCAAGTAATATTAAAACCGGTCCAAAAAATTGAAGCAAACTTTGTCGAAGCGGTTTTGATGTAGATTTAGTGATGTTATCAAAATGTTTATGTAATAATACAGCATCTTCAACTAATCCATCTGTATTATCTTTTTCTTCTTCACAAGATTTGTAAACTTTAGAATTATCCTTATGAATAGTTTCCATAATTTTATATATTTTTATATTCCTTCTAGTTGAACGAAATTTTTCATAATGAATAAATCATTCGACTTTCCCCTTTCTTATTACTCATCTTTAAAGAGTTTTATAACGAAGGGAGACTTAACCGATTCCACGAATAGACACGCCCGAACTCGTCCAACATCAGCGTTCATTCAACCGAAACGACATAACACCGTTCACCCCACCGGTCGCCAACCCAACCCCAACCATTCGACGATCGATCGCTCAACTCATCGACACCCGAACCCCAAACCCATCGCATCGAAACCCGAAACCATCGCCCTCTTCACGTCATCCTTCCCACAATTCCTCTCGACCAGCACCGCATCCTTCCCACAATTCCTCTCAAACTTCATAACCTTAGCTCCCAACACTCACACACCTACCCCCACAAACTTTCCATCAGACAACACCATTCTCCGAGGTTCTCGGGCTAAAATGTACCCAAAATCTCACTTTAAGTGCAAACGTGTGTAGATCTGCTCTCTACATACTACTCATGTGGCAACCTCAATCGCCTTTCTCCTTATGTGAAAGATAGAAAATGCACCAAACAATATCCGCGAGCACTAATTCATGGCACTCTGACTGCTGATAATAGATATCTACAGTATAGAATACAAAGGGCAGGGATGGGAGGACATTTTGCAAAAATTCAAAACAATGGCACAGAAATAAAAATTGACAACAGATGGATTGTCCCATACTGTCCTTTTCTGTTGAGAATTTTCAACACCCATTTGAATGTGGAATATTGTCATTCGGTTACATCCATAAAATACATTTGCAGATACATTCACAAAGGTAGGGATCAAGCAGCGTTTATAAAAGAAAATAACAGGGATGAAGTGACTATCTTTTGAACTAGTAGATGTATTTTCAGTAATGAGGCTCTTTGGAGAATTTTAGGTTTGCCAATTCATCAGAGACATCTTGTCGTAACACAGTTTAGCGTACATCTGGAAAACGGACAGCGAGTATACTTCAATAAAGACAACATTGAACAACGTGCACAGGAACCATCAAGGACTAGTTTAACAGAATTTCTTAAAGCATGCAAAAATGATGTGTTTGCCAGAACTCTACTATATTATCAAATGCTGACTTACTACACGTAGACAGCACAGAAAAAGTAGCAATCTAAAAACAAAGGAATGTGGTTGAAGACTGGCCTCACATACGTGCATCAGATTCGCTGAGAAGAGTATATACCTAAGTATATATATAAGAGTATACCGTTAATCCAACAAACGTAGAGTGTTTTCACTTGCGCATTTTACTACACCAAGTTACGGGACCTACTTCATTTCAACAGCTTCGAACTGCCGAGGGAATCATTTGCTCAACATTTAAGGAGGCATGTCTCAAATGAGGATTACTAGAAGATGACAGACACTGGCACAACACTCTTCAGGAAGCTTCAGTTTCAAATTACCTTCTCGGTTGCGTAATCTTTTTGCTGTTATACTTATTAGCTGCAACCCGTCTGATCCTAAACAATTACGGCTAGATCATAGAGAAAACATGAGTGATGATGTACGTCAACAATTGAATCAACTTCAACCACAGATCTCTTTAGATTTTACAGACGAAATTTTCTGCAAAGCTATGATTTTTAGAGGATAAATTCTCTAACATTTCTGGTCAGAGACTAGAGCAACTCAGATTCACATCGCCAGGCAGATATTTAGACCTACTTCCACAGACAGAATAGCTATGGCAAACCAACTATGACATAGCAAATTTAGATAAATTTGTTAGTAGCGCAGAACCAAACCTTACGTTTGATCAGACTTCAGTTTATGAAAATATTTTAGAAGCTGTGGATGATAAACGTGCAGCAATCTTTTTCTTGGATTCTCCTGGTAGAACTTGTAAAACTTCCTTGCTCAATCTTTTGCTTGCCAAAATCAGATCTAACCGACAAGGAAGGTGAAAGGTGGAAGAATGCCTTATTTCATGTTTAAACTACCTACCATTGGATATAGGACACTTGAAGACTCCTGTTTGCAACATCTTTAAAGGTACTGGATTGGCTCAATTACTACAGACCACGAAACTAATTGTTTGGGATGAATGGGCAATGGCACATATAGCAACATTAGAAACTCTGGATCACACACTTAAAGACTTTTATAACAGAGACAAACTCATGGGTGGTGTATGTGTACTTCTTGCTGGCGATTTTTGTCCAACCCTACCAGCCATACCAAGAGAAACTCCAGCTGATGAACTCAAAGCTTGCTTAAATGATTCTTATATATGGCACTGTGTAGAAGTTTGTAAGCTAACTGCAAATATGAGAGTGTATCTGCAACGGGATGACGTTTTGGGAGAGTTTTCTGCCCAACTTTTAAATATTGGTGATGGAAAGCTAGCAGTTAACAATGGGCTAATCTCTCTTGCTGAAAATTGTAAATTGTCGATTTATTGTAGCCACAGAAAACAATTTACTACAAAAAGTATACCCCGATATTCACAAAAACTATCTGCATCACCAATGGCAGAAAAATAGGGTAATTTTGGTACCTATAAACGACACTGTTGACCACATAATTCAACTAATTCTTGAAAAAATTCCCACAACTACAACTTAATTCCTTAGCATAGACTGTTTTATTGAAGAGAATGACTCTGTTTATTATCCTACAGAATTCTTAAACTCTTTACAGTCTGCCAGTATGGCTTCTCATATTCTTCAACTACCCGTCGGTACCCCAGTTATGCTTCTTCGAAATTTGGATTTACCTAAACTTTGTAATGGAACAAGATTGATCATCGAAAATCTATTACCAAATCTTGTTTGTGCTACAGTGCTTACCGAAGCTGCGATGGGTGAACAAATTTTTATCCCTAGAATACTACTAATTCCCACAAATGTGTCGTTTCAATTTAAATGTGTTCAATTTCCTGTTCAGCTTTCATTTGCTTTGGCTATCAACAGATCCCAAGGTTAATCACTGAAAACTGTCGGCTTTCACTTCTTAATACCTTGCTTTTCACATGGACAGTTGTATGTTGTGCTATTCAGGGTAGGCAGTAAAAATGGCCTATACATTCTCTCACCATTCGGTCAGTCAAAGAAAATTGATTACCCTCAAGCACTTCAGTGATACACTAGCGGTATGCTCGGCAAATTTTCAAGAATATCTTCCACAGCAACAATAACTTCTTATTGTTGTTATTCATTTGATTTATTCATTATTTTTTTGTTTTTAAATTATGCCACATAAATGAGAAAGGCTATTTTTTAAAACTCACTTTCTCAAGATGCTCCAGAAACTTTACCAACAAATTCAGAAGGAATGACTTTCCACACCTTTTTTCTCCTCCAACTCCCACGGTAAAGAATTTTAAACCTTTAACCTTTGATTTATCTAGCATATTTTTAAGGATCTCCGCTGAAGTCTCCACTTTGATGGCATCTGGTGATTCTTTTGTTCCTTCCGATATGAATGAAAGGATTGGCACCATGCGGTTCTGTAAAACATAGATTAAGTTTTACAGATAGTATTGAAGTGAAGACAGCAATACATACGTATTATTAATGTCACAGAACAGCATGGTGCCAATCTTCTATACTAATTAATCTGCAGATAGTACTTGATCACCTTGTAAGAAATAATTCTGAGATACAACGACACGCTTTTATCTGTAAACAAGCCAAGTCTTTAGCATCTCATCAACTCACGAAGACATGAGGATGAAGGTTTTATAAATAATCGAAACTTGAAGCTGAATATAGTAGCTGTTAAATGGGTGTAATTTAATTAAATGCTCCAAACAGATTATAACTAACAATGTAAAACTGTTATGAAAAGGCTACAAAAAATGGCAGTACTCATTTTCAGTCTTACTTTTTGATATCTATTCAGAATTAGTCTTAAAATAAAAATATATTAGAGCATTATTTACATACCACTGCTGTACGTTCTACTGGCTCTTCTGGTTCTGGAACTGGTTCTAGAACTGGTTCTGGAACTGGTTCTGGAACTGGTTCTGGAACTGGTTCTAGAACTGGTTCTTCATCTTTTAGAAAGCAAGCCATTCTGTAACCTAAATATTAAACTTTATCAGCATTAGCATAAAAACATTGCAACAACCAGAAGCATACAGAGCAAGTAGACAATATTGAAAATATTTTACAAGCTCAAAAACTTTAAAATTCATGAAACCTATTTTGAATAAGATCAAAACAAGAATAAGTTGATTGGTAATAGCATCATTGAACTTACAATATATGTAATTCTAGTAATGATATTTAAATCACTATAAATACATTTTGTTTAAACAATAGAATAAACATTATAGACTAAAAGAGCTGACTGCTGGCTTATTATTATGCTGCCATTTAAAATTGATGAGCTTTATGGCTTTAAAATAAGCTTTATGCCTAAAAGTTATGTCGAGACTTTTTGAGAAAGAAAAACTTTTTTCATATTTGCAATGCAAGCCAAGTGGTCTAAAGTCCTGTACCAGTAAATTTTTGACTTAGCTACTAAATATGAAAAGTTTTTTTTATCTCATCATATCCAGAAGTCATGTCCAGTCATATGAGTTATATGAGAATGAATTGTCAATAAAACTTTGTACAGATTCTGGCTAATTTGGTCACAACCATAGATCTGCTAATGTTTGGGGATAAGCAAGTATTGCGAGGTTCTGTAATATTGCTGAGAGAGGATTGATATGATTGGGTAGTTATGCTTGTTAATTGGCTATCTATTGGATAAAAATAGTTCTCTACTTTTACTACATATGTTATGCACTGAATCACATATATCAGAAAATTTGTCTCATTGGAAATCTTTAATCTGATGATGGATTATGCTGCATTCTCAATAATCAAAACATTATATAATAAAATCCGTTATATAATGGAGCTTGAAGTTTGACAAAAAGGCTAATCTGTGAGTTGAGATATTCAAACACATCTCAAAAAGTCAAAAACATGGCGAGAGTAACATGTATTTTAACTACCAATAACATATGTACACGCACTGCCCAGCTACTGTTTGGCAGAACAATAAACACAAGGCTAGGCCCCATAATCACAACGCAATTGATGACTGACTTGTAGAAAATAAAGCTATTTAAATGAAAACTGCGCGGCTCAAACAGTCAAAAGAACAACTTGGTTACCACATGTTTGATGTACAGAAAATGGTTTTACTGTAAAGTGCAAAAAAGAAAAAAGTCAAACTGGTTAAGTGTTTTTGAAATGATAAAATGTGTTTTTAGCACTTAAAATGTAGTGAAACTCAACAAGATCTATTGAAGAATTTTATACTAATGACAATAGTATGATAGGTGACTAACCTTCATTGATTTATTACTTAGAGCCAGTGTGGTAGACTCAGTATCTTGTCTTTTGCACTGATCTTTTGATCCGTATTTGTAACTTGCACTTGTCAGTGAAATGAATGCTCGACTATTTTCAGATCTGCAGAAAAGTAAATTGTGTCAGGGAACCAATAATCAATTACTTGAGCAAGGAAAATTCTATCGATTACTAGCATGACTCTGAGCTTGTCTCCAAGGATTGTAGCTGATCATAAGTGATGGCTAGGCTAACTTCTTTAGCAATGCTACCTTAGGCAGTTTTCTCTCTTACAGCCAATACCTTCAACCATACTAGCACGTTGTAATATTTACTTTCTGTCTTAAAGTCAATACTTATAAAATTAGTATCACTATATAATATTTACTGCTGCATGATACCAGGCTGCGTTCATATGGAGCAGAGTCTATTTAATATGAGACATCACCTCACAAGTACCCAGAATATGTTGGAGTTATCGGTAAGCCATCAATAAATAGTGGCTTTTGCTTTCATGTGTGACTATGGCCTGTATGTGTCACATGATCCAACACACAAGATACGAAACATAAACAGAGCACTATAGTATAACTGATTTTTATCAGACTCAGAAACAGAGACGGCAGGCAAATGTATATAGAAGCAGATATTTTGAGCAGCATTTGCTTTTCTGTAATTTTATTGCAAATTAGACCGATTAAAAAAAGTTACTATGAATAAAAACCACAGTCTAATAAGCTACAACAATGAATTATATCATTAGTACTCTTTCAAAAAATATTTTTCAAAATTGCACAAAATTTGTAGAGCAGAATAAAAGGGTGTATAATAGTTGAATTTTAAAACGCATATATGAAATTAACCAATGGTCTTGTAGATAGAAGTGGAAGACATTTTGTGTTGTTTCATGGATATTTACACAAATTTATACAGCTGAGCAATTTCGAAAAACGGTTCTACGAAACAACAATTGACTGAACCTCCATTGCACATTAAATAAGCCATAAATTACAAGAGGCGCTCTTGCAATCTGCTCGTGTAATTCTCCTGTCATGCGAAAAGTTTTTAACGTGGGGTATTTTTTTTAGCAAAATCTTTTGCAATAATCGGAAATTGAAAATTTAAATTTTGCCATCCCAGTTGTAAATTGCTCATTATGCTTCAATTTCCTTGTTCACATTAACATTATGAAAACCGCATAGGAGGGTATGATGTAAATAAAAAATAAGGGAAAACGCGATTAAATTGAATGTGATATAGTTGAGACGGTTTATTCTTTTTCTGAGTGGAGTTATTTGAGAGTATGAAGTTTCCTTTATACTTGAGCAGATAGTGTCTTAAGACCACACAGAATGTTACAACTGCGAGTTTATCAAATCTTAACACTGCTAAAAATAAACGTGAACATGTTTTAGAATGAATGTTGACAACAGCCTTATTATTTTAGAAGATGTCATAGCCTAATTTTTATAATATAAGTTATATATTCTAGAGAAACAATACACTTTATTCACGAAACTATGCAGCTTGTTGCACTTTCCCTACTTTTTGTACCTATCAAAAAAAGTATAAAATAGACAAACAAACACAATACAATAGCACAAGTGTGATGAAATCAAGATGGAAGATCTTTGCTCTCTATGTTTAAAAGCATGGGCAGCTGTTCACATAAAGGGTGCAACCTTAAATGGCTGTTTATAACTTTCTGTCAATAGTGTTATTGCTTTGCCAGTATGTATATTCAAGGTGTTAGACATGGAAATATAGACATATCTTCAACTGTTAGATATTTATATGAATTATAGCTCAGTTCTTGTAATAGCCTTGAACATACATGTAGGATGTACAAAGATACAAATATTTATTCAATTCCCATCAACTGTATGTTTATTTACAAATAGATTACAGTGAAACACATAGGCCTAATAATAATACTTTATTAGAATTCACTCTATGATATTGACTACAGGAAGTATATAGCTTTTAGCTAACAAGGCAGGAGGTAGCATAACATATCAGCTCCATAATTGTGTTGATACTAAGGATATCTGTATACATTTGCCTGCCGTCTCTGTTTCTGAATCTGGTAAAAATCAGTTATGTTACAGTACTCTGTTTATGTTACGTATCTTGTGTTTGGATCATGTGACACATACAGGTCACAGTCATATGTAAAAGTCAATGCCACTATTTGCTGATAGCTTACCGATGGCTCCTAAATATTCCGGGTGCTTGTGAGGTGATGCCTCATATTAAATAGACTCTGCTCCATATGAACGCAGTCTGGTATCATGCAGGAGTAAATATTGAATAGTGATACTATCTGCATCTGTATACATTTGCATGCCATCTCTGTTTCTGAGTCTGGTAAAATATCAGTTATGCTGTAGTACTCTGTTTATGTTACGTATCTTGCGTTTGGATCATGTGACACATACAGACCGCAGTTATACGTGAAAGTGTTATTTCTTAATAAATTTTGTCTCTAAATTTAGCTTGGCACTCTTACTAGTGTGTGAAGCAATACTAATCAATAAGTTCATAGAACTTGAAAACACAAAAACTAAAAGAGAAGGTCACAGGACAGAGCCCTGGGAACTCCCAATGTAACATTCAAAAAGGTAGACGTTGCCCCCTCCACCACCCCTCGGATAAAAGTTTGCTATCCATTTGACTATGTTAGTGCCGATATTCGATTCAAGTAATTTTTTATTAGCAAATTGTGAGGCACTTTGTCAAAAGCTTTAGAGAAGCCAATGACCACGGCATGTACCACAATATTATTAATAACCATTTTCATGATGTCATCAGTGGTTGTTGTTAATTGTTTAGTGCAAGAGTGACCTTTCCTAAAGCCATGCTGGTTCGAACTCAAGTCACTATCTAGATGTTGGTTAATGTTACTAAGCAGTATGCGCTTGAGTAGCTTGCAAGAGATACATGTCAGCGAGATCGGCCTATAGTTACTGGGATTTTTTCTTTCTCATTTCTTAAAATTAGGGACAACATTAGCTGTTTTCCAAATATTTGGCAATTCACCAATGTATAGCGAATACCGACAAATAAGAGCCAGTATCTGACCAGTGACTACAACATCAAGATTCAAATCCTGCCTTCTCAATTGATCTGGGGCTTTACCAGGCTTGAGGCCAATGAGCAATTTTTCAACTCCTTTACTTGTAATCTGAATTGTTTGGTTAGCACTCTCCCCACATTCCACTGGATCTGAAACATCCTTTGAAAAAACACTTTGAAAGTACGAGTTAAAAATCTCTGATAGTGTTTGAAGCATTACTAATCGATTAGTTTATATAACCTGCAAAAACAAATATGGTCAAAAATAGAATGAAAATATGAAACAAATTCAACATTGATGTATGTGTTAAAATAGACCAAATGTGTATAACGAGATTCTCTAAAATCATAGGTTACAGTTTTAATGGAGGTGCCTAGTACCTGTAGTAGTACAATTACATGTAATTACAGTCTATTCAATTTATACCTGTTGCTCTGTACGTGTGCCTGCTTGGTGAATCAGTAAAAATCATTATCTAAGTATTGTCTCACACTGTACTGCCGGAGTTGTCCTCTTGGCAATAATTCATGGACCATACGCACTGTAAACTGCTATTATCGCAGGTATGTTGAAAAACATTAAAGCTACCTTTCCCGATATTTCGCTCCACATCCCTGCCACTCTGCTGAAGGGGCACTATTTGGATGATGGTGATTGGTTGTCGCCGATTCCTTAATCTGTATTTCCTTTCATGATAGTTGCTGCGGCCTAGTCTTTCATCATTTTAGTGAACGAATTGTATCATGAGAACACCGCATCACAGACTATTTGACGATGCACACGTGAATGGGTTTGTGATAGTGTGAACGGACCAACACCGATGTAATACGGAGTTAATACTGACATAATGCGATATAGTGTGAACCAGGGAGAATTCTGACTGTTATACCCAGGACATAATATACTTTCATCTGAAACAGTAAACTATTTGTTATCATGATATTACCAGAACTTTCTTCAAACTTTGCAGTTGTGCTCTCTACTAATAAAATTACACCTACCATATGCCTCACTTCCGAATTTCATTCTGACCGATGTACTATACTACAGTGCAAGATTTCTATCAGTTCAACAAGTTTAGTTTGATCAAGTTAGCAAATGTTTCGACGCTATGCAATTTACATTCCAAGTGCACCGAGGGTATGATGTAGCTAGTAATGACCTTCACCTAAATATAATGAATGTTGGAGTTATCGGTGCATGTATGAACAGATTTATTGATAGTTGAGTCTTTTTATCTAGGATATTCTGTAAGCGTTGTTACTAAGGCATGTTCCACTCCTTATCAGGGGGTTGCAAACTCTACTTGGATGTAGTTAATAAAGGTAATAGCCACAATATTCTACTAGCATTGTTTGTCTAGTAGCCCATCTTTAGCTTACTAACATGTTAACTGCTACTAACAGAGATCCCACTTGAAAATCGACTGACTGCAAATTTTCTGTAACCTAGCATAGCAACATGAGAATCTTCAAACTGGAAACCCTGACATTTCTTTCACATTCGATTTTACTCATATGTTGCGCATTTGCTGCTTCAAATCCTCTCTTAACGCTCATTACTTTTGACTTGCTGTTGATGTGGTTTAACCAGTGTATTTATCATACAAAATTCAAAATATTTGACTATAACATTGTGAAAACTTAGACAGCAACAAAAATACGCATAATAATCACTGATACTGGTGATGGAAGATATTAGCCAACCGGAAAGAGCATAATTACTGACTAATGATTGAGAGAGACTATAGTTGCATATAGTGAAGAGAGATGAGTGACTGATCTAGAGGAGGACTGGAATGACTTGTGTGTCTCTAGACGTCTATTCTGGGTACCTCTCCACCACCATTGCGTGACCCTAAAATACAATTATCACCCTGTTTTAAAGCAGCTATCAAGCTTATATGTTTGTGGAAAGTGCAAACAGAATTCTCCGCGTGACAAATCGGAATAGGTTCTCTCACCAACAAGCCTTAGCCAACAAAATCTCTGACATGGTGCAAGCATGGTAGCCCAGTCAAATGCCTCTTAAAATATATCTACCAAGATATGAAGAAGCAAACATGTCATTATTTCATCGAGACATGCTGTCCTAAAACCAGGACTATGGTGCAAATTTGAGACTGACAGCCTTTGTCATTTTTCCACTGTCTTTTCTCTTATGGTCCTTTGAAAGCAAAAAAGGTTTCATAAACTTGAATACTCCAAAACAATATTTTAATTTAAAAAAAAATCAATTTGAAAAAACTTGGGTCCAGTTTTCATTTACATCTGCATTTCCACCCTTATGTTTAAGCTATTGTACCTTACTGAGTTAACCTGGCTGCTCATATGGTTTACAGTAATTTTCTTCATTAGCAAAACATTACAGTGTGATAATGTAATTAGAGATATTATGATATCAAAAAAATGTCCAACTCTCTGCTCAAAGTACATGTAGAGGAGTGAGTAAACGATATTATGAGAAACTACGTCTGCAATAGAATAAAGGCTCTGGAAATATCCTATGAGCTCATGGTTTGTCATTAAGAAAACTGAAATACTATGAACCAACTCTGATATATTGCACCGAGGCAACAAAGTTTAGAAGTTAATGTAAAGCAGACAAGTTGACAAAATGAAAAATAGTCAAAACTAATTTGATTGAACAGCACAGCGGTTTCCAAGAATTAATTGCAGATCAAATGTAGTTTAGTTGTGGCCGAGCATCCTAAACACTGAGTGCTCAAGATGCTGGCAGCTTATCATGTCACCGTGGCAGCATCTCTAATGTAATTGGCTAAAAGAGCAGCAATTCTGTATATTGCTATATCAGATAATTCTGTGAAAATGATTCTCAAACAATTCAAATGATAAATTTTGTTGATTAGAGTGAATACTCTGTTAGGCTGTTCCTCAGCCTACTACATTTTGTTTATAGCGCAAAGTATGAACAACAATTCCTGGTGATAAAGAATGTCAGTAGATCCTTGATGCATGAGCAGACCTGTAACAAACTCACTAGATCACAGTAGGAAAAATCTGTGGCCGAAAGAAAGTTCACCTACGTAATAGGATAAGCTGTACTGCAGCCAAGGGAAATGACTATCACAAGAGTAGATACAAATGTACAAATCTATATATATATAATTATTTCTCCAAGTATGTCGTCTGTGGATCTGTCATTCCGGCTATGGCACGCGCTGATTATTTTAATGATGCGGCCACGCTTTACGATGCCCTTGTTAAAAAATAGTTTTCGTAAGGTTCAATTACTATATCTGGGGTCAAGGTCAATTCTTCTCGCGCGGACAATTACATTGTCTCTGTATTGTAGTAGTCAAAGTTTTGATGGATAGCTTCTGGTAGAACAGTAACCTTTTTTATACACACACACTTCTATGCAAGAATTGTTATTATTAATTCTACATATTCAGGATTTCTATTTTGTTTTCTCAATTCATATTAATTGTAACATTACCGAATCATATTTTATTGTAGTCATAGCAAAACCGACTTAATTTAGCTATTACTTGCTAATTACTTCACATTAAAATATAAATCTTTTTATAATCGTTTTATTATTTTCAATTTCTTTGAACTGCACAAACTATTTTCCTCATGATATGAAGTTTAAAAGTTGTTTGACCAAGTTTGAAAACCTTTACAGTTGTTTTGATTTTCTCTCTTAATTTATTTCAACTACACAAAACACTTTTCTCATGATATGTAGTTTAAAAGTTAGAATGGCAAATGTTGTAATATGTTAAATACAAATCTATATTCGGACCAAAGACTTCTTTATTACCCGGGCAACGCCGGGTAGCACAACTAGTCAACTATAAAACCGAACCAGTAACCTCCCATAACTTAAGTTTCAGGCAAATGATTATTATGAGCTAAAAAAAGACCTGAGGCATCTGAGTCGAGCCACAGCTGTGCGTTATAACGAGAATTGATAGTGATATAGGATTGCAGCGAATAATAACTACAGCAGTCACGTTTACAGAGCTTCACGATATGGAGATTTAATTGCTTGTTGGCAACTTTTGAGGTAGACGATTTGAAAATCGCCAATACTTAAAGAGATATCGCCAATCATAAAAAACAACATAATCACACCTGACAATTTTCAGAGTGAGTGATACTGGAACTAAAACACCCGAGCCTGAATCTATGGCCTTCATTCAGACGCGCATTCATAAAATAAATGTTTCTAATTATCACGAACGCAAAAGAGTTTCTTTTAAAATCAAAATATAAAAAATTTTAACAAAAATTTATCTTCATTTACATAATAATATGGTGATATATTATTACGACTGATCTATCTGTAATATAGAATTGTCCCGTGATTTTTAAAAAGTCGCGAAGCTTTACATTTACACATAGAAATTGGCTATACGAGGTAAAGTGCTAGACTCAAGCACTCACAAGGCCTCCGGCAGCACAGGCAGCCACAACTCCAAACTGTCCATCTTCCTTTCTCAATCTTTTAGCTGCAGTCTGTACAAGCCTCACTCCAGTAGCGGCGAAGGGATGGCCAATAGAAAGGGAGCCGCCCCAGAGGTTAAACTTGGATAAGTCGGGAGCACCATACTACAAACATGCGAATCAACAATATCACTAACAAAATGACATGGAGAGACTTAGCTTTGCCAATGTTTTCAAAGAATATACTGTTAAACCACTATTCGCATGTCATGTATTTTCCAAATAGCTGATGAGAATTTTGGGAAATTTAACCCTTTCATGAGCAAAACGGATGTCGCCTATATTATTCACTCTCCTTCCGGCGGAGCGACATTAAACCTTTTAGATACAAGAAATCTGCTTACTTACCTCCAACTTGTCAAAGATTTCTTAACAAATATGTATTAGGAAGCTAAGAAATACTTCTACCAGTTGATATTTATTGCTTGCAATCGACCTGCGATGTTATAATAGCCTGTGCCCTGCTTTGCAATTTGTTGGAGCTTTCAAATTTTCATTTTATTTTAAATTTGAAGGCATATTTTTATTTTATAACTATATTTAACAATGTAGCATAAAAGCTCATTGTAATCATTGATATGTTTGCTACAGTTTGCAGCCGAAACTGGCTTTTTATGTGCAATAGATGAGGAGTTATGAGGGTCGATCCTTTGTAAACCGAGTTGGAATAACTACAAGGATGCTATCAAATAATGTTTTACAAATCTTCAAATTAATAAGTTATGTAGTAATAAGCTATTAAATGCTACAAGTATATATATATATTCAAGAACAAGTGACATAAACAAACCATACTTATAATGCATGCAGAAACAAATTTGCTTGGCCAGTTGTGTTTTGATGGCTGCTTTGGAACGATTTCTTTTTCTGGCTGTTCAATACCTTCAACGATGTCTTCTGGCCTCAACTATTCTGCACTACTCAACTAGTTAGTACTAATGTTCAAACAATTTTCTTGGCAGAGCAAAACTTTTACATTTTCCATTTCGCACAAATAATGATAAACTATTAGCCGCAAGGGCGTTAAGGACAACTGTTAGCCTAAACTAGTCATTGATATACCATCATGAATGTAAACCGTTTTTCACACACGTTGAAGTATCAAGACGGTGTTAAACAAAAAGGTACTATTAGCCTGATACAGTTATTAATTATTTATATGGTGTTGCTTTTAAAGTTTTAACGAAAAAAAACAAAAAAATCTTCGGAGTTGGAAAATGGACTTTGATATGAACAGAAACAACGAAAAAATTAATTGTTATTGATGTAACCGAGCCATTATTTTGTATGATTTTGCAGACAATTTTCTACTAATCACTTTCTATTCTGGGTTCGTTAAGATCAAATGTCAAATTTGCAGTCAAATAGAGGCGGTTTTCAGATTAAGGTGGCGTTCAATTAGAGGTTTAACAGTAAGCGCCTAGAGAGGGACAGGATCATGGAGCCTTGCTAATAACGATCCTTCCCTATAGCAGATGTAACGATACTGAGAATTGTCACAAAACTAATTCACTTAATGCGTGAAACTGAAAAAAGCTTACCCACTAAAGGGTTAAGCATATAGCTATGGAAGCATCAGAAAACTGTTGATCATTATAAATGGTTTAACATATGATAGGTTACAATAAGCAAATGCTTGCCTTATAAGAAATTGTTCAGTGTATTTAAAACTATGTTTATAGGATTTGCTCAGTTCTCAGTGATGATAGTTCTCTGACAGTAATTGTCAGTCACCATATAGAAGACAACTCCTAGTTTACGAAGATGTGTGAGATTAAGCAAATATTTATTTCGTACGCAACTTTAAGATAGATATTTTCTAATATTTGTATTTTTACCCCTCTAAGAAATTGGAAAACACCCTAAATCAAATATTACATAAAAATACAACTCACCTTTGCGGGCCTATTCATCTCATTTTGAGCAAACCAGTCTGAGTCTAGAGCCTTAAGGTTGGCTAATATCTGTCCCTAAAAAATAAATAAACACACAACAATAATAGGATACGAAAATCATCAGTTCTCGTTGTGTACCGTATGCTACAATGTGCTACAACTTGGTAAGGGGCCTCACCGCAGTCAAATGCTGAAAAGTCCAGCCTTCATCTATGTTCAAAACTAATGACAATAAAAATGCTATATACACATGCAGATGGTGTTAAGAAAAACTCTAGACTAGATAAACTCACATACTAGATAACCCATGTGGTACATCCAAGAAACAAATCATTTTCAACAATAAAAATATTTAAATCTATGTCCACTTATTGATCCTTGAGTTAAACTTGAGAGCATAAACTTGACAACAACATGAGAGACGAGGATAGACAAAGTTACTACAAAATTAAAAAAAATTAAAAAAAATTAAAATATTCCAGGTGGTGTTAAAAATAACTTACATCTACTCAAACAGTAAAATGGCATTGTAGCAATAGCTTTCTAAAGTCCTTTCTGTTCAGAATAACCTTAAAACTGCACTATCTCTCTTTCCTTAAAGCCTATTATATACACACTGTATAGTATATTCCCTATTAAATACAGACTGTATAGTATATTCCCTATTATATACACACTGTATAGTATATTCCCTATTATATACAGACTGTATAGTATATTCCCTATTATATACACACTGTATAGTATATTCCCTATTATATACACACTGTATAGTAAATTCCCTATTATATACACACTGTATAGTATATTCCCTATTATATACACACTGTATAGTATATTCCCTATTATATACACACTGTATAGTACATTCCCTATTATATACACACTGTATAGTATATTCCCTATTATATACACACTGTATATTATATTCCCTATTATATACACACTGTATAGTATATTCCCTATTATATACACACTGTATAGTACATTCCCTATTATATACACATTGTATAGTATATTCCCTATTATATACAGACTGTATAGTATATTCCCTATTATATACACACTGTATAGTATATTCCCTATTATATACACACTGTATAGTACATTCCCTATTATATACACACTGTATAGTATATTCCCTATTATATACACACTGTATAGTATATTCCCTATTATATACACACTGTATAGTACATTCCCTATTATATACACACTGTATAGTATATTCCCTATTATATACACACTGTATAGTATATTCCCTATTATATACACACTGTATAGTATATTCCCTATTATATACACACTGTATAGTACATTCCCTATTATATACACACTGTATAGTATATTCCCTATTATATACAGACTGTATAGTATATTCCCTATTATATACACACTGTATAGTATATTCCCTATTATATACACACTGTATAGTACATTCCCTATTATATACACACTGTATAGTATATTCCCTATTATATACACACTGTATAGTACATTCCCTATTATATACACACTGTATAGTATATTCCCTATTAAATACAGACTGTATAGTATATTCCCTATTAAATACAGACTGTATAGTACATTCCCTATTATATACAGACTGTATAGTATATTCCCTATTATATACACACTGTATAGTATATTCCCTATTATATACACACTGTATAGTACATTCCCTATTATATACAGACTGTATAGTATATTTCCTATTATATACAGACTGTATAGTATATTCCCTATTATATACATACTGTATAGTATATTCCCTATTATATACACACTGTATAGTATATTCCTATTATATACAGACTGTATAGTATATTCCCTATTATATACAGACTGTATAGTATATTTCCTATTATATACAGACTGTATAGTATATTCCCTATTATATACAGACTGTATAGTATAATTATTCCCTATTATATACAGACTGTATAGTATATTCCCTATTATATACAGACTGTATAGTACATTCCCTATTATATACAGACTGTATAGTACATTACCTATTATATACAGACTGTATAGTATATTCCCTATTATATACAGACTGTATAGTTCCTATTTATACAACCTTTACATGTTCAGTTTTTGTAGATATAAGAGGTTACAATATCGGTAGATAGAACTGAGTTCGATTTCAACAAATGAAAACAGGGTTCAATTTCAACAGATAGAAACAGGGTTTAAATTCAGCTGGTATAAACAGGGATCAAATTCAACAAATCGAAACAGGGTTCAAACTCAGCCGGTAGACACAGGGTTCGATTTCAACAAAAGAAAACATGGATCGATTTCAACAGATGAAAACAAGGTTCAACTTCGACAGATAGAACCAAGGTTTAAATTCAGCCGGTAGAAACAGAGTTCGATTTCAACAAATAGAAACAGGGTTTCAAAGTCAACAGGCAGAAGAGGGTTCCATTTTTGTAGGTGAATATGCAAGTAAACATTAGACCAGAAATATTGTTGTTTAATTCAATGAAGTGCAATAGCTCCACGCGCCAATCTTCAAAGACTACTTGGCTACATATGATAGGATCAAGTTTTAAAAAAGGCGGAACCGACAGAACATACTGAGAGAGGGAAACGATGGAACAAGAGAGCAGAGAAGCAGGTATATCACATGAATATATCACGTATTATATAGTCAGACAGACAGAAACGCAAACAAAATAGAAATATGGGAAAATACTTAGATGAAATAAAAGAGAAGAGTTACAACCAAAATACTAACAGAGAGCTGGTCACAAAGCACAAGTACAAACAGTAAATACTTACAGCAAAAGCTTCATGGAATTCAAACACATCTATATCTTTCAGTTCAAGGCCAGCTTGATCTAGGACCTTAGGCATTGATCTGGCTGGGCTGAAAAAATACTCATTTTAATATACAAGTATATATATAAGAATATTATTAATATCAATTCTCAACATTATAGAACATTATTAATAATTTAGATAGAAACACTTCGATAATACTAAAGTTGCGAATACTGTCAGGATTTCAACATTTATTAGGAATTAGCTTCACCTCAATCTAAAGCTAACACTCATGTAGAAACACAAAAGACTAGATTCTCCAGCAATACATGGGAGATGCCATTAAAATGCCATCAAGAGATGCCATCAAACGTTTTATGGTGTGTATTTTCATGAAATTGTTCAAAAGGTGTTGTTTCCTTATGTTTAAACTGTAAAAATATCATCCAATTTTAGAGTTATTCAAAGACACAAAAAAATGGCGAACACAACATAACAGTGACAAACCCAGCCACTGACAGACAGCTAAAATTAACTTTTGATAGTCGGAATTAACTTTCAAAAAACTTGAAAAATTTCCATTCTAATGATATGGAAATTAGCTAGCGTTACTAAATTTTTTCATTTTATAAAATTTGGAAAAAAATTTGAAAACTGCACCCAAAATGCAGGAGATTATTGGCTATACATGTAACAAAAAATAGTATTACACATGTTTTGTGACCTCTCATGTAAGCCATGTCCACCATAGTGAGCACTGAAACCGTGTCATCATAGTAACTTTATTATTTTGTACTACGTAAAACACGTTTCCATCAAGCACCACAAGGAGTTATGAGTAGGATAATAGAAATTGTGTGATTGATGTTCTTTTGTATTATTTGGAGCTTACAATGGGGAGCTTCTTTAAAAGTTTGTACAAAACAAAAGTGTTTCATTGTCAAAAGCAACAGTCAGCAAGTGTTAGTGGTTGCGATGTAAAATCAAATGAACTGCACGACGGCAGCAAGCTGCTGAGAGCGGCTTGCTGACTTTAAAGAGTTAATTATCTGTATGTACCCGCAACTGTGACATATCTAGAGAAAATGAGGCAAACTTGTTAGTAAATTTTTTTATAAAAGCACGAATATTTGAAAACCCTGTTGATGAGGCTAACCAATGACTATTAGACAAAATCATGATGAAACTCATAAGAGTCACTGACAAGCCAACTGTTGACTAGGTGCTTGTGATACACCAGCAGTGTAATAGACCAACTGTTGACTAGGTGCACTAGGTGCTTGTGATGCACCAGCAGTGTAATAGACCAACTGTTGACTAGGTGCACTAGGTGCTTGTGATGCACCAGCAGTGTAATAGACCAACTGTTGACTAGGTGCACAAGGTGCTTGTGATACACCAGCAGTGTAATAGGCCAACTGTTGACTAGGTGCTTGTGATGCACCAGCAGTGTAATAGACCAACTGTTGACTAGGTGCACTAGGTGCTTGTGATACAACAGCAGTGTAATAGGCCAACTGTTGACTAGGTGCTTGTGATGCACCAGCAGTGTAATAGACCAACTGTTGACTAGGTGCACTAGGTGCTTGTGATACAACAGCAGTGTAATAGGCCAACTGTTGACTAGGTGCTTGTGATGCACCAGCAGTGTAATAGACCAACTGTTGACTAGGTGCACTAGGTGCTTGTGATACACCAGCAGTGTAATAGGCCAACTGTTGACTAGGTGCACTAGGTGCTTGTGATGCACCAGCAGTGTAATAAACCAACTGTTGACTAGGTGCACTAGGTGCTTGTGATACACCAGCAGTGTAATAGGCCAACTGTTGACTAGGTGCTTGTGATGCACCAGCAGTGTAATAGACCAACTGTTGACTAGGTGCACTAGGTGCTTGTGATACACCAGCAGTGTAATAGACCAACTGTTGACTAGGTGCACTAGGTGCTTGTGATACACCAGCAGTGTAATAGGCCAACTGTTGACTAGGTGCACTAGGTGCTTGTGATGCACCAGCAGTGTAATAAACCAACTGTTGACTAGGTGCACTAGGTGCTTGTGATGCACCAGCAGTGCAAAGGTGATATTCCAGTTCTTTGATGTCCATCATATGTCAATTAGTTGATTCCGTGCAAAGTCAAGGGTATTTTTTCACATAGTCAAATAAAACTATTTCCTTCGGCGGGTATCTGGTGGATGGAATTTAAATGAGCTCAGCCTTTTCTGACCATTAGAAAAAGTTTTTGTTGACAAGTAGATATATAAACACTGATATAAACATTTTTTCAGCGTTGAGCTTGTGATGCCCTTGACATTACTTACAGAGTATTTGACACTCACTTGAAGCACGTTTACATGCATCCCGATTCATTTGTGAATCTTGTTAGCTAATAAAACTACGACCTATTTGTGATGCAACTGAGTATGACCAGAGAGAGTGAAAAGCAATGCTGGAAATTACCTTGACCAGATAAATTTAGCAGCTACTCACCTCGTGAATATTTATAGCGACATAATTTATAACTTTAATAAATTTTATCAAATTCTATGAGCATTTATCAAACTGTTTTGTAGGCTGTTTGAGAGGTGCTCTTAATCCTTTAGCTGGCCAAAAGCCCGCAAAAACAACCAAAAATCGTGTTATTTACTTTTGAAAACTCAACAAAATTGGCATTCTATAAACATATATAGTTCAAACTGAAATTTATTTCTATTAATAAAACCTTTTGTACATAAACATTCATTTACAAGTGTACTACTACAAAAAGGCTATGGCTATGTACAATTGTCTATGTATGAAATGCTTGGAAGCATTCCTTTCGACAGAGCCCAACGCCAGTAGCGTCATCTTCGTCCGAGTTACCATAACGATCACTTTTCTCCGTATATTCAAAGTTTTCAGAGTTTACATCACTACCATCATCTGAATTATTATCATACTGATCAGACAAAAGACCACTAATGATCGCGGGATCATATAAATTTTTATTTTTTTGTTGTGAATGTTGAGCCGTATGTTGACTGGTTTTTCCAACTTACATTTTTTCAAAGGAGTCGCGATTTCTTTAGCTTTTCACACACAGCAACGCCTCTCAGATGATCGTTTCCTATTTTAATTCATCGACTAACATCTTGCCGATAATATTTAAAATTTACTAGTGTTTTTATTCTTTTTTTATTGTTACTAGGCGACAGCTTTATAAACGTCTATCGAAAGCAACAGAAAACTTGTTTCCCACGGAACCAATAAACGACATTTTGGTCGTTTCCCCAGCCAAATGGTTAAAATTGTGCCACATATTCACATCAAAATATGTAAACTGTTGACCAATTCTGACTGAAAAAAAAATACAATCTAGAGTTCTTCACAGGAGACTGACAACCCCGATAAGCACGGCATTGTTTGCTCCAATAACATGATTTCAGGTTGAGAAACATGACTGGATCATGTTCAACCCTGAGAAGCCAATCTGGTTCTAGCAGAATATACGTGTGAATGAGCATTGAGAAGACAACTACCCGAGGAGAAGTTGATCCTTAGGGTCCATTGCAGTGTAAGTGAAGTTTCTGAGATATGCTAGAGGCTTATAGCCAAGTCTCTTTGCTTTCTCTTCTGTCATAACAAGGCAAGCAGAGGCCCCATCGGTCTACAAAGACACGAAAAGGCAAGCCATAAGCCAGTTGGTGACTATTAGACTTGGTTATTAGACTTCATTCCATGTGAAGACCATCTGCTTTACCAGGAACTTTTGACCACACCCCACATATGTATACAAAGCATGAGTAAAACTAATCAAATGTAACAACAGTGACATTATCATATGAGATATGTGTGTAGGTATTAAAAAGTAGTATAGAATGATACTAGCATACGGGGAGTTCAGAAATTATTCACTAAGTCATGCATTAAACTGCAGTAAACCTGGAGTAATATCCTTCGCTGGTAAACTCACTGATAACTTATCATTAACAACAATTGCCAATATTACTATCAGTGTAACTGCTGTTTACTAATGTGATGATAGTTGAGACATCAAGAGGAAAACCTTGATAAAAATTAAGTGCTAATATTCATGTTCTAAGTCACACAGGTTGATGGTGTACCGAGCTATTCAGGACATGATTCCTAGTTTTACTGGTAACATATGTGAGAGATATCACAACTAAATTTCTGTAATTACTTTGTGATTAAAGAAAAGGTTACTAATTTATCTATATATAAATATCAAAGTATGTCCTCCGGTGTGTCCAGCTAGAGTTATTAAAATTTGGCGATGACAGATTCACTTCATACTGGAATTGATCTCAAAACCTTCCTTCCACCAGACAATATCCTTACCGATTGAGCTACTCAAGAAGCAATGCTTCATTAGGCGATATGCGTCATTATGTGGGCTGAAATACAGATAGCCACTGGACTACGAACCGCTCTAAAGCTTGCTCTCACTGCTCTTATTAGTAAGTTAAACAAATACTAGTGTACTCAAATTAGTCATTGGTGATGTGCCAGGCTTATGGCAAGTGGCAGGCAACTACATTACCTGACACTGTTTATCAGCTGTTTTTAATACCAGTGCAAAGCCGGACATTCGGCTAGTATTATTATGATAATTATACTTATAATCACTAAAAAGGGCAATGTGTTGCTGACTTCAACACACATCAATATATACTGTATTTTCATATTTTAAAAGTGCTATCTTACCTCAAGGTTATTAAACCCAATGACTTTATAAATATTGTGCTAAATGTTTTGCTGAAACACTGATGTGACAGTCAATCATCCTGAACAGAGAATGATCAGAGATCTAGTCTAGCTACTTGTTCTGTCAAAAGAACTAACTCATCACTTTTAATAGATCTACTAGCAAACGCAGAACAGTTTTACAATAAATATTCTAAATAAATAACAATTCTCGCTAAGATATAGCGAAAACATTAATGTCTTCCAATGTAATAAATACAGAACTATGACTAGCTTCTTTCATTAAATCACTTGACTCACTGACCAGAAATGATGAGTTGGCAGCTGTAACTGTTCCATGAGGTTTGATGAAAGCTGCTTTCAAACTGGCCATCTTCTCTAGAGGAGTTGGCCTTATTCCATTATCTTTGTCAACAGTCTCATCTACTCCTGGCACCTGTGGGGGGGGTGTCAAGATAACTTTGTGAATTTACTGACATGTGCTTCAGAGGACAGCTAATAATGACCTTCAGCAAAATCTCAAGGACAGCTAAAACTTATTTAGAACGAGTGATTCAAGGAAAAAAGGCTAAATTATTAACTCAGATACACATGAAACCTTGAGAGTTCTGAAGGCTCTAGAAACTATACAAACTGTACAAACCATGAATTCTAATCTTTAGACCATAGCTATCTGTTTCTACACATAGCATCGTGTCCACCTTTGTGCTACATATACAGAGTGTTTCATGCAATAAAGAATCATGTAATTCCCACAACTGCATCAATTGCAACTAAATACAGACTATTTAGCCAAACATGAAAACCATAGTATAACTTATTAAAGCTATAATCATATATAAGATAAGTTTTGTATGGTCTCTATCCTTTTAAGCAAATACACACTTATAGACAGACTTCCAGACAGCTAATCTAGACAGCCAGAAACCAGAAATCTTAGACAGCTAAATTTACTCAATTATAGTTGATCGTCATATCGAAACTGCAAAGAGTTCAAGGGCAAATACACCACCAAGGAAATGCTAAATTTTTGTTAACTTATTCTTGTCGCTTATATCTGCCGATGTACAAGATCGAATCTTTCAAGGTTATTCAAAATTAATTTTTGTAGTAGAAATTTTTTAAGCTTAAATTTCAAATTAAACCAAAAACTTTTGTCGGGTATAATAGCAAACAGAAATCAACAGCCATGGCAGAGCTGACAGAGCGCAGAGTTTCATACAAAACAGATACCACTCACTGCAAATAACTCTTTGAAAATTGAATCTTTCATTCTAATCGCCAAAGAAAAAGCGATGTAAGAGAAGCGCCCTTAAAAGTATCGAATCTTCGTTGCCTTGCGGAATATATGTGACAAATGTTGAATAAGCAATCTTCAAGGCTTGTCAACTTAATGATGGCGGGTCGTACATTGACATGTGACAGCAACTAACGACTGATGTTTCAGTTACTGATAGCAAACAACGCCTCTAAATGTATTGGGTGTTCAAGATGTTTGCTTTACTAATTTGCCTCACTAAATCACTCACCCGCCATAAATATATAAATTATAACATTTACCACAGATATAAAATGTCGTAACAGAAATGCATCTTGGGATTAGCAGCGTTGGGTGCTTTGGGTGCCAGCGTTAAGTTGATGTCTAGTTAATACTGTGAATAAGGAACTATACTAGTGCCATGAAAATATGTTGAGTAAAAGTGTATATGCAATGGGATAAATAGCACAGCCTGAGAACTGACCTTGACCGGAATGACATCATCGAGGAGTCCTTCATCTTGGGCTTTCTTGGCTAAGGAGTGAGATCGGAAGGCAAAATCATCCTACACAACATTATATATGTGAATGATGTATATACTGATTACACTTGTGCTACACACACCTACTGTACTCATACAAACTGACTATACATGTGGTGTGGTATATACACCTATTGTACACATACAAACTGACTGTACACGTGGTGTGGTATATACACCGAACATGCATGTGGTAAAACATTTTCAAATTTCCACGTCCCCAAAAAGAAGTAGGCTTACAATGCTTATGATGTAAATACAACCTGGCAGAGAGCTGAAGGGATCATATGAGCAGCATACCCTACTTGACATATGCTGCTTCATCAAGTGCTCATTAGAAAGGTAACTTATCTACCCCAAATTTCTTAACAAAACCTGACCAACCCTCCTGTAGACTGAGATCCATCCCTTGCAATATCCCCATGAAATGGTAACCCTGGCAGATTGTACAAAAATATGAATAAAATTCAAATAAACCAGAGAGCTGGAAAAAAAAGACTTTCAGGTGTAGAGGCTTACTATGTGGCTGGCAGCCGATCAGCTTATTGACTAAAACAATCATTATATCTGCTGACACCATGGGATTGGTAACCACATAGCTATACCAAACTGGCCATCCCTAGTCTCCTAACAATTATCCAGACAGATGGCTCTTTATCTCCCTGCCTGATTGTATCAGTGCTATAACTCCTCTACATACATCCTCAAACTATTAACGCTATGAGTTGCCTGCAGTGAAGATCTGATATTAAAAGTATGTATCTTATCGTGTCCCTGTATAATCAGCATTCTCAAGAACAGAAAAATCAATAAAAATACAGCGGATAAATCCTACTTTAACCCGTTCTTGTCATGATTAATGGCTGCAAGGTAACTACTCGAAGAGTTGTATAATTTTACATACTGTCCAATCAAGAAGCGCTGATCACCGTTCTCTCACTATTTTTATGCTTGCACCCACCTGTTCTTGTCTTGAGACCTCAAATGCTGCCGCGAGTCTGTCAGCGGAGTGACCCATCACCTCATTGGTTGAGAACTCAGCAACGGCTGGCAGCTCTGGGTTCCATACAGATGGATTCAGGACCTGATAGAATATGCAAAAGATCCCCTTGAAGTCTACTATATGTGAAAAAAGATGGCAGTCAGCAGGTCCACATCAACCACCAGCTTGTGTCTGACAAACTTTGTCTCCATAGCCTTCTAGTTATAATTTCATAAATACTATGATCTTTTTGTAAAAAGGTTTTAGCTTCTGTTAGGTTGTTTGCTGACAAAGCCCTTCTAGAGGAACCATACTAGGGATGGTATTTGTGGTTTGGAAATGTGTTTTCGACTATCGTTGGAGTTGTCCCACTCCCAGCTATCGAATTACCAATGAGCAGACAGAGTTCACCGATAGTTATCGTGTGACTTAGCAGCTGGTAAAACTATCGTATTATCGTGCCTGAAAATATCAAGGATTGTGGGAATGAATAAGAAAAGCTGCAAAAAACAGCAAACACTACAAGCAAACTCGGATAACTCAAACCTCACGGGACTGAACAAAAGTGATCAAGTTATCAGGGCGTTTAAGTTATCAGAGCACTTTCACAAGTCCATGTATTTATTAGTAGATAAATGTACATATACAAACTATATATAAATCAAATGCATAGATAGCTTGTTGCAAATTAAAAGGCTTCTACTGTAAATTTTTAAAAAATCTCATCAGAAAGTATAGACTTTTCTATCACTTGAGATTGGTTTGTTGTTTTAAGTGATGTGATTGCCAGGACGTTTTCAGATCAAAATTGGCAAAATTTGATTGCTGTTGAAATGCTCAGAAGAAAAGACATCTTGTTCTTTTGAGCGTTTTAACCAAGATCAAGCTTGCCGATTTTTCTATTTTTTTATTCGAAGAATAGCTCACTTTTCCTTGCTTTCGAAGGGCCATTGCTAAGCAGAGTTATTAAAATTTGATTTTTGCAAACCTTTAGAAAAGTTGTTAACAAAACTATTTTGCCGATGATGGTAATAACTACGCCTCGGAACTACTAAAAGTTGGGGTTTATCTTTATGGCTTGGAATAAAGTGATATTCTAAAGCAATAACAACCGTCGCAGTAGCCATTGGGCAAAAAACTGTTCAAGTTAACCATGTGGTCGAGCTATCCGAGGGCGAGTTATCCGAGTTTGACTGTATCAGCAAAATGATCGGGTTATATTCTTTTTTGTTATTCGATAACAATATTTAAGTTTCGGATGTTTTGATGGGCTAAAAATAAGCAACATATCCATATCGAGAAAACAACTACCGACCATTGCAGTGGATTATTGAGCTATCGTGCAACCCTAAACCATACACAAAAATTTGGAAACTATCTCACATTAACTACTTCGATAAGCAGATTTCATTTCCAATAGATCATCATGGCTATTAGGAGACTGAAAATGCAAAGAAAAATCAAACCATACAATTTGTCAAGTGGTATATTTAAAAGTGGTATATTTAAAAATATTTACATATTTGCTGAAATAAATATTTTCCGCTTAAAGAATAGAGAAAGCATAATATTATTATGCTTTATTAGTTATCTTGAGGTGTTGACTGATGTTCTAAAGAACGAATCAAGGAGATTGACCTACTAGAAGCTGAGATATAGCCAGCAAAACACAGGTCTACCTAATAACGAATCAGAGGAAAACCCTTCGAAAATCCCGAAAACTGTGACGCATAAAATCGACTTAATGGTCATGTGCCGGAGTTGCGCACCCTTACCGCCGTTATGTATAATGATTGTTTTGGCTACGAGATGTGAAACGCTTCTCGCGATAGTAAATAATTTACATACTAGCTCTGGTTTCTCAGAAAAATCAACCAAACATTGTGTGGTAAAGGCATTTGCCCACAACCCCTCGCCATGATTTTTCAAAGCAGAAGAGCAGATTTTGACTATTGTGCTTCAAATTTTAACTCGATCTCCACGGATATGCTCCGAAGATCATCTGTTCAACGAACGGCCCGTGTATAGTCTATATGCAATATCCACGAATTGCAGTTTGTTTAGAATAAGAAATAGGAATGAGACTTTTTGTTCCTTCATCATTTTTTTACTGTGTATCTACTGCAGCATTCTTCTACTGTGTATCTACTGCAGCATTCGGTTGATTTTCATGATTATCGTCACTATTAACAGACTGGAAGTTCACTACAGCCATAATCTTAAAAAGACTAACTTGACCGTGCTGCTCTTGCTATAAGAAAAGAAAACGATAACTTTTGCTTTGATTTTTCTATTGATCTATTATCTTATCTATGATTATTTTTTATGATTTATATAATATTCATAATGCATATTATACAAAATAATAATATAACTGCGTATAGAATAAATGATGTAACTAATATAATTTGTAGAAAATTCCAAATGATAACCGAGATTGATGATTAATTTAATTGATTCCATTTATTAGCTATAGTTGAAAAAATCTGAACAACGCTAAAGATGAGTCTGAATAGGGAAGCTAAGTAGGAGAACAACAAAACTGAGCTGAACTAGCAAGATAGCGAAATGTTGCGAAATAATAGATGCGTGTAATTATTTTATGCTAAAACTAATCTACACGTCAGAGAGACTGGTTCGGAATTCTAGGAGCGATGATTGTTAGGCCCAATTTGATTGTTCTATACTTCCAAGGATTAAACCAATTAAAACGCCGTGATTGTTATAGGAGAGCGCATTAGTTGGCTTAATTGACCAATGGCACACAAGTCGATTTCATACGTCATATATTGATGATTACCAAAACACTTATGTTTTTTGGTAGACCTGTGTTTGGCTGGCTATATCTCAGCTTCTGGTTGGTCAATCTCCTTGATTCTTTTTTTAGAACATCAATCAACACCTTAAGATGAATAATAAAGCATAATAATATTATGCTTTCTCTATTCTTTAAGATTTAAATAGAAAAATAAAAAAACTAATATTTTATATATATAAAATGTAAAAACTGCACAACTTTTTGAGTAAAATGGTTAGATAAAGTTCAGTTCTCATTTACTATCTAAACCAGTGATGCTGGTTGGCCTATGACTTTCCAAGTACAGGTAGGATAAGAGTCTAGTACAGTGCATACATGTACACAGCGTTAGCTTATGGCCTTAAATGCCTTGCGTCTGTTTTATACTGACAATCACAACAAAAACTGTGTGTTTGTATGAAAAATGGGTACTAGTTTGAGGAAATAGTTTGCCTGTCAAACTATGACACACAAAAACATAAAAATATTATGGAGTCATTAGGATCACTATTGGAGTTATCACTCGCTTAATTAAGGGTACACAACTCCAAATTTTAGATCAAGCGCAGTGGACACCACTATACGACTTTAATTCATTCCTAAATATACATGTAGTAGTTATACAGTTACATGCGTAGAATGAATTAAATTTTATAGAAAATATCATATAAAACGTTAACATGCACAATAAAATTTCACTGTTATTTACTTTTTCACAAATTAGTTTCACTCACGCAATATCCAGCATTTTTACGAAACATGAGGAATGCTGAACTGAGGGAGAGAAAGCATTGTATCTCTTTTAGGCATTGTGGAAGGGATTTCGGCGAATAGCATGTCAGCCTCTCTATTATTTTGCCGTACACAGCACACCGACCGCCAAATTTGCATTTCAATAGACATTGCTGTTGATGTCGTATGGGACATCTAACCCGGGGGAGGGAACAAGAGGGGTGCAATGTAAATAGTTTGGGTATGAAACTTCTACTAACAACTATAGCAAACATAAATAACTTTTGAAACTATTACTGATAAATTCTGGTCATACTTCATTTTTGAGGAAAAACATGAGATAACATGAGATAATATTTTAGAAGTGTGGTCAAGTTAAACCAGCAATCGGAGTGGAGCTTGCCTGTGAATTCAACCAGAATAGCTCCTGTGCTGAATAAAAGAACCTTTGGGACCAAAGAAAAAACTCCTTGACCATATAGAAAAGCAGTACACAGTGTGATAGCCTATGTGCAATGACTCTTTAGTATAGTTAGTGCCATAGAATAAACAATTTAGGAAGTACAGTGCAACCTCAGGATACGATATCCCTGATATACGATTTTTTCACCTTACGAAGTGGAACATGATGATTTTTTCACCTCACCATATGAATTATATTTCACCATCATACGAATTCAACAAAACCTTCGCCCATTTTTTAATTTGGCAGCCAGTGTGCTTATTACGCACCTCAAAATAAGAAAGACGCTGATATGCTGCTCGCCAAAAATATTTTCACAACGCCTGAAAGCGACACGATGACCATGGTCTCTCAGTTCAGCAATTCTCGTGTGTAAAACATAATGTTTTCCCTTTAAAACCAGTAGCAAAGTTGGAGTTGCGATCCATTAAACAGAATGTGAATGGTCATACAACTTTCCTTAACCTGATAACAAAAATTCACTTAATTACGAAAACAGCATCGCTCGGGATTTCTAAGCGAATTAGGTTGAAAAAGGTTCTGAACAAGTTGCTGAAAGTTATAGTAAAAGCAAAGACAGAAACTGATAAGTAATAAAATTTTAGTGATAAAAAGTTGAAATTCAGTAAAATAGTTAATAATACATACTAAAACTTGGCTTCAAGTGTATTTATTTAGTAAGCTGAACTTATTTGAGGTGAATTCAAAGTTTATATTATACGTATGTCTGTTTTGAAGGTAACAACTCCCTACGGTACTTTCTGTACATACTACATTATAATGTTACATTTTATTGCAGATCACAACCACTAAATACAATAAAGTTACTGTTGGTAACTATAGTTACTAAGGTTAACATACTATTTTGTTACTAATTTTTAATATGTAAAGCACGTAGATAAAATTTTGACGATTTTTACCAGAGGATGTTTTCATTATATAATTACTATAGTTTCTGTACCCCTACATACGATTTTCTCACCATACGATGCCAACCCTGGAACGGACCAAAATCGTATCCTTGAGGGTGCACTGTATACGGTAGCCTGTATGGGCTTGAACATTATTACCTAAGGCGCCATTGCATATATAAAGGTTTTTCTACAGTTTCTATGTCTAATACAGTCGTACCTCGACATACGAGCTTGATGCGTATGTCAAGGTATGACATATGTACCAAGAAGGAATAATACCAACTGTGTTATTTATAATATTGGAGTAATCTATCGTAACACGCTTCCTGATGCAGATACTGATTTGAAGCTGTATTTATGAAAGTAGGAAAAGTAGGAAATTTAAATGAAACATCCTGGAATCACAGACCAGCAGCAAGCCTCTATCAGAGTGTCTCTCAGGTTAGGTATCAACAACTGAGGCTATTTCAACATAGACACTCTTCAGCACTTAAACCTACCTTACTGAACAGAGCCAATTTTTGACCTGTTGTCTTAGCCTTAGTTGACTGGAGCATGATAGCCCTCATCTTCCTGCTGTGGCGGATGGGGACGTCAGACATAAATTCAGTGCCACCCGCGATGAAGTTGTCCACCATACCAGAATTTATATAACCAATGCCTAAGAAAATAAGAATGAAAAATAATGACAGATTCTCAAAAGATTTCTTTCTGAGCTTCAAGTTTGAAAAATAACTGACCAGTTGACTCAATGGAGTTGTTGTCTCTCGCAGTATCTAGAAACGAAATATGACAAGTGAGAGATGTTTAGATGTTTAATGCACAGATAATGTTCAACAGCAAGCAACCATAGACATCTGATTTCTATGCGTACTCTCAGCCAGCTCCGACAAAAAAGTTAATATAAAAACTCATAGACATAGAACTGTTCTACAACAAATTCAGTATTTTTGATGTACAAGGTTGATCCCAGATAGAACTCATAAAAACAATGCCATGTGCGCGCAGAGAGAGGCAATTGCTTTATCATAGTAGTGTTTCAAGTTTCCAGCTGATAAACATATCAGAACTTTAAAGTTAACAAAAATCTTAATTCAAGTTGAAGTTTTGGCCAAAAGTTTGTCGATTAAGTTTCATAAAACTCTCCAAAGTACAAACAATACAATTACAGCTTTCAAACTCAAACTAATTAATAGACAAAGCATTACCTAGCAAAGCATTACCTAGCAAAACATTTTCCTGTAAGAAATAAGTTACAATTTAGCTAATGCTTGACACTAAAGCATACACATGGCAAGTTACAGATATGACATAGAGAGCTTCGCCATAGGATGTGAATATAAAAAACAACAATCAAATGATACAACAAATCAATTTGGGATTAACTCTAATAAAACTGGCAAAAAGATGTAGTTTTCAAACATTTTTCAAAAGACGACGAATGGAAAGCAATTGCGGCATGTTACCCGTATCTTTCAGCCATCCACATTTTTATTATGACAATAAGCCATGGTTTAATGCACAGATATGAGATTAGTTTTTTCTCTACCGGAGCAAAGATACAAGTATGGAATTTACCTGCGCATTATGCTATTGTATGTTACCAAAAAGCTCGAGCGAGCATTGAAACTTGAAAGTTCACCGAAAGATGCAAAAGCGTATACCGGTGCGCTTTGTGCAAAACCTGAACGTCTAGTGGTTAGGTTGCGAGGATCTACTCAGGTTTCCTCTGCTTCACGAGGCTTGAAAACTAATTAATAGAAAATATTTCACTATATAACTGTTTTAATATCTAGCGACTGAACGAGCAACTCAGGAGTGTAGGTCCATGATATAAAGGATTTCTTTAGGTCTTACCAGCTACTCTCTTATAAAACAGTAAAGCTTGTTTTCAAAAACTAAACTTTCATTCATCAGCTAAATCAAAGCATGCAGTGTGCCAAAACACAGGAGAAAAAGTGCGCTTGAAAGTTAGACTACGAACATTGCATCTTTTTTCTTTTTATTATGGATGTTAACATCAATTTACGGAGTAAAAGAGCTGGAAATATAAACATTGTAAATATCAGTCACTCACCAGTGGTTATAGCTTGATTTGATGAGATGCACGCCATTGTAACAGTATGGGCCGGGACACTGTCGGGTATACCTGCCCCCATAGCTGCTTCTCGGGCTATATTGCTTGTCTTTACTTCTTGTATGACAATGCCACCTATCACATAGCCAGCATCAGCAGGATCGAGGCCAGTTCTCTTTAGCAATGCCCTACAAAATATCAGCAATTTACAGAGTTTGATACAAACAGTAAAAAGCTAGCATCCATTTCAAAATTCACCGATATAATTCCGCAAATAGGTAATCTTCAAAGCAATCATACTTATATGCTTCTCTCTGCAAGTCATGGGGCATTAGATTCTTGTACTGTGTGCCTGATTGAAGGAATGGCGTTCGGACAGCCTCTACCAGCACGATGTCCTTCTGACCAGCCTTCTTCAAAGTCTTCGTTGACTTGGAGTAGTGTGCGCATAACAGTCGCTCAGATCGGAAAGCTTTGCCTAAATATTAAATTCATTCACTTGCATTATTTATTTAAAACGGAGAAATACCAAACAAAACTTGAAAATCCGTAACAACAACACAGATGCATCGCTGTGGTTGAACCTGCAATATTTTAAATTTGCAAATTACATCTAGTATAAAAATGCCACCCATGCCAAGAAAGTGTTTCTCTGGCAAAAGTCGCCGGGAGCCTATTATTATCAACAATTACAACAAAAATGTGAAACAATAAAATGCAATGTTTATATTCAGTTCTCATTTTATACATACCTAATAAAGTCTGGAGAGAGGCCGAGTTTTTGAGGCTCGCGAGCGTTGCCATTTTTATACCATTCAATTGAAGAAAAAACAATCAACCTGTTTGCAAGTGATAGTGTAAGAAACGAGAAAGAAAAACAGAGCGGATGCGACAGCAATTGGAATTTGTTTTTGGTGAACAATCACAAGCTAAATCAAAACCGGTACAAAGGTCAACTCTAGTAGCCAGAACAATACGATAGAAATCTCGAATTATATATAGCTAGAACACGAACATGTTATCGAACTAACACCAACCATCGATGGGCGTAGTAACATAACTCTCAGACTAGCGAATGATTAGTTGAGAATAGGCAATGCGTAGGACGGTAGGAGTGAGGCAGCAGTAGACAACTCGAAGCTTCTCTAACTATGCACCCTTTACTACGTTTGTAGGTTGCCACTTGAAGTCTTAAGGGAAAATTACCTTAAGGAAACTTAAGGGAAAATTACCTTCGAGTATATGGACACAGTGATGTAGTGCTACCCTAACACTCCCTAACTAAGTTATGGTTAGAAAATTTATAGTATAAGTATAATTATAGTTAGGATTAAAAAGTTTTAAACTGCCAATTCTCAAGGTATATTATAGCGCTTTTGCAAAGAAACATATCACTGTGAGTTTGAGATATTCTAAAATAAATTTACAATCCTCTCAAAGAAACAAATCCAGAGTAAATGTTGAGGCTGTAGGTGAATACGACGCTGTTAGGAGAGATGCCAATCAAAGAAGGATAAGAATATTTGCCAATTCTCAAGGTATATTATAGCTCTATTTCATTGATTCAAGTACACTATTATCATTATAGTCGACATTCAATGGCCATTCAATATAAAAACAGCATACAGTACAATACAGTGATGTTCATGTAACATGACAAGATTGTGATCCTAATTGATGAGAATTTCCCAATAATTAGAAGTTCCTAATAATAAGAAGTTATGGAACCTTTTTTAGCCTGTTTGTGTAGCCGGAGAGCATTTTCTGCTCATTTCTTTATTTGTAAAAAGAACCTTTAGTTTGTTCTGTGACTTTGAAAGATTTGTAACAAACCTTTTGGCTGGAGTTAATCTACTAATAGTTAATATACTCATATGTATAGATATTCATAGTAGAGTTATACTAAAGGTATTTTTAAAATATTTTGTTTGTATGTTCTTTTTCACTAGTAAGTCCTTAAATTATTCTTTCAAAAAACCAATTGTTGGCGTTTGATTGTGTTTTACAATAAATACTTTGAACCATAAATTCAATAGTTTCTCGTCTTTCTCAGGGCTCTTGGCAACACTATATTCCCAAATTTATATTATTTGCTTAACTTATTTATTATTATAGATGTTCTCATATCATATATATGATTTTAAAGCTCTGTAGGCTTTGGCAGCCCACTGGGGGCTTACAGCGCCCGCCGACCTCCAGCTGTTCCAACCGCCACTACGTGGTGGTTGTACGTGGTTCTACGTGGTGGCGGGCGCTGTAAGCCCCCAGTGGGCTGCCAAAGCCTACAGAGCTTTAAAATCATATATATGATATGAGAACATCTATAATAATAAATAAGTTAAGCAAATAATATAAATTTGGGAATATAGTGTTGCCAAGAGCCCTGAGAAAGACGAGAAACTATTGAATTTATGGTTCAAAGTATTTATTGTAAAACACAATCAAACGCCAACATTGGGGACTCCAATGTTCACCAAGTCTCCGGCTGTTTACCAAGAGTTGCAAGAGTCCACCAAGAGTCCATTACCAAGAGTCACAACGCGACTCTTGGTAATGGACTCTAGCGCAAGAGTCGCAATGCGACCAAGAGTCGCAACGTGACTCTTGGTCGCCTACATCCACTTACCTCAACTTTACCGCTATGGTTAAAAAAAGGTTAGCAGTACGTCACTGTATGGACATGACAAATGATAACTACTACATGTTCTTTATTTGGTTGCAGATATATACAATGAGACTGATAGCAAGAACAAGTTACTCCACTTCCCATATAGTTACCGTGTTGAGCCAATTTATTTACTTATTTAGCACAAGAATATGAAACTGTACAAGAATATAAAACTGTATTGACACACAAAGAATCATTTTATAGCGTTTTTGCAAATAAACATATCAATGTGAGTTTGAGATATTCTAAAACAAATTTACAATCCTCTCAAAGAAACAAATCCAGAGTAAATGATGAGGCTGTAGGTAGATGCGACGCTGTTAGGAGAGACGCCAATCAAAGAAGGATAATAATAATGATGACTCAGACTTCAGTCTTATCGTAGAAACAGGATAAGATACTTGAGGAAAGCCTTTGATTGCATGGATCAATCTACAAAGTGTAATATTACGTAAGTGATATTTAGATGAAACAACAGATGAATTTGCCTTAATAGACACAAACAGACTGCATTGTAATGAATACTTGAAATAACAAAGTCATTTATAGTGTAGGCCTACAACTAAATTGAAATCATCAAAAATACATGTATAGTGCATTTAAATTAAACAAAACATTGATTTAAAAAACTGGTTAAAAAGATAAATTTTGTTTAATGCCAATAACAAAAATAACAGCTTGAATCGAGGCCTTTCAAGTTTCAAATGCAGTTTAACTAGTACAAATATTCAGATTTATCCTTCACTAACAATTAATTAATCTGTATTGTAACTAATAGGTCCCTGTAGCAATAATCAATGTTGCATGGCTACCACCCAAAACCACAACATTATCATAGTAAAGTAATGTAGAATCATAGGAAGTATGCTCAATTGATGTACATGTAGATAATAAAACAGTATATATTCAGTATACCAGATCACCATAGCAACTACAACTACATCCTGTTTATGCAGTCGTAGAATGAGTAACCTGACTATAACTATATCTAGGCCTTCATTATGGCTAAGTTTTATTGGGAATGAACTGATTTACAGGAACAACTACTCAATATATTAGTGAATAAATCATGTGATTACACACATGATTGAACGGTCAACAGGAAATGTTCATAAAAGCAATGCTTACAACCATGTTGAGCGAGACAAGATTCTTAGAGGCTTTACCAGATGCAGCACTGTATGTTGTGTATATTTCATAATTGAAGATTCTCAAGTTAAGTGAATGTAGAAGAGGTAAGTATTCTTATAATAGTTAGAAAAATGCACTGACATGAATTTCGTTATTAAAAATAGTAGTTGTGAGTTGGTTTTAAAGTTTTAGGTTAAAATCAACACAAAATTTTCATCTTTCAGTGCAACTGATAAGGCAGCACAAAATAATAGGCCTATTGAAAGGAACTCTAAAGGAAATTACAGATTTAACTGTAGAATTTAGATTTGTTTTACATGTCGCAGCAGTCAGTAAAACCCTGAGATTATTATTCAATTCAACCATTAAAAAACAAATGACAAACAGAATGAATAAGCTATACAATAGAATAAACACAGAAGTACCCATGAAACAAATCTAACGGCAAGAACTTGGGGTTTTCACTTATTTATTAGCTAAAACAATATATAAAGCATGTACACTGTATATGGGTTGTAGGAAATGCACAGGATGGCACGCTGGAAGAAAACTTTTTATAAACTTAGATTGTAGTATTTTGAGGGATGGCGCCCTAAAGCAGGAAATAGCAAAGATTGGTTGTTACAAAGTGTGGGCATTTCAGTTTTATAAACTATGAATATAAATATGAACAATTGTCATTGGATATATAGATAGTGTTTCAATAGCTTTTTCCATGAGAGAGGGAGGAAAACAAGCAGAAAAACAAAAGAACTTCAGCATAGGATTTATATAACATTTTATTATATTATTTTATTATATTCATTATATATAACATTTTTAGGCACAGGTGAAAAGATATAACTGAGTAATGAAAACAGTTGAGACAAAATCACATTGCTGGCTCAATAAAAACTGTCATCAGTTTGCAAGCCTCTGCAGTAGACATTATTTTTGCATTTTTTAGTCTGACAATGGAAGGTTTATTGTCTAGTCAAAATAACCCCGGAAACTATATGTGGCAAAATAGGCAGCTAAATTTTTCAGAAAAATTGAACAGTACATATTAAAATTATATTGCTAAATTAAAAATTTTCAAAAAAACTGTTTTGAAGGCTTTCCCAATCCGAAGGAAGTTCAAATGCTTTAAAAAAATCTGGATCCCATCTTCAGCAACAATGAATTTAGACGTGAAAGCAAAGATTTTCAATAGGGTGTGGCAAAATGAGCATAATTTTGTTTTATATGACAATCATGAAATGGAAGCTAGAGACTTTGTGAAAACATTCTTGCACAATTTTCAACTGTTTTTGATTAGTCATCATGAAACTGTAAACATGAAATAAAACTCAAAAAAGGTGGAGAATCCTTTCTGCTGGTTTCTTAAAAAACCTTGCATTAGCCTCGAACAATATGAAAAAAAAGTTAAAAGAAACCATTTGGCCAAATTATGAATGCACCGAACAATTCAGCAGTGAACTCTACAATCACTGATTACCAGATTAATTTGCCAGAGTTTTTGACCTACAGTCTCTAACTGATGATATTCTGGTGTAGGTATTGCTTTGGTGTAACTGAACTGTGTGACTTCAATGAAATGGTTTGAAAAAGATAATCAGAGAGAACTGAGAGCAGACGGAGATACCAACAATGTGCTTGAAGGGCAAAGCCTGAAGTTGAGAGCTCATCTTCAAGTAGAATTTTAATAAAAACTGGAGCCGAAACTGTTTTAGCTGAAAGTGAAAACTTTACAAGATGAACATTTAGGTCACAGTGTTCTTGAGCTTCATCATGGAAAAGCTAGCAGATGTTAGGGTTTAACACCCAATAGCAACTACTACTACTTGGTATTCAAGGTGACCATACCTTGGGTGATTGACAATATTACGACACTGTGTAATACTCAAAATGGTGAGAGTTGAAAATATCTGAGAGTTGATAAATTATTGACTGTTGTGAAGATGTGGTTGTTTGAACTAGATGTGTCTTTGAGTTTGTGGTTTGTTATGGTTATGTCTCAGAGTAACGATTCAAGTTGTTAAAGACAGAGATGCCTACATGAGATTTTATAATGCTTAAACTCTGATTTAAACAAAAAAGAGAAAAACAGTTTGATGAAGATTTCAAACTTGGGTGTCTTTGTTCGCTACAGAATACTATGAAATGAGTATCTAGCAATTGAGCTGACGCCTTGCTTTAGGTAAGGCGGCAGATGAATGACATGAGTTTAATGTCAATAATGAAATAGTCAGAAGGATACAAGGAAAAGAAATACTGGGAGACTTGAAGGTACAAAGTAGCAGAAGGTAAGCAATAGAGTTAGGAGCTTCTTTAAATATGGCTACTATGGCACCTATTTAATTGATTTTTATGACAAATATCAAAGCCCCAAATTAGTGATAGCAATTCTTATGATATTGTATACAAAATAGTTCAACCAAAAAATCTTTGGCTGATGTGACAGCCAGAAAAAAGACTAATGAATAAAAAGTTTTAAAAAATGAACACGAGATAATGGCATAATGGAGCGATAATGGCAGTTGATTTTCCTTGTTTGCAAACAAATCCTAATTAACCGGTTGTCTGTCAAGTGATTGGGTAGCCTAAACTTTACAAGAAACCTATAAATACCATCCTTTGGGAGTCCCAAGAAACTAGCGGTCCCTTTGTCACGATGAAAAATTTGTAGAGCAGATGCAGTGGAAGCAAAAGTACTTACGTAAGGTAAAAAACCCTACAGCGCATAGAGAGGTCAAAGTATTTCTAGACCATACATTTCCTTAATTTTTATCCATTAAGTGTTTCTACTGGCTGTCACAACAGCCAGACCTTTTTTAATTGAACGATTTTGTAGTAATCCGTATAATTCTTAAAAACATTTTTATTAGTGAATTTGTGATATGCCACATTTTACAAGCCTGCGATCTCCTTGATTGGTTTTTAATTTTTATATAGATAAGTTGTTAAAAATGCAATAAAGCTCTTGCAAACTGGAATTCAAACAGAATGAATGCCCGCTAGGACAATCATTGCGGGCACTCAGAGTCAATTATTCTTGCAAGTCATGCGAGTTGCTTCATTATTAAACTAACACGCAGAACCTACTAGTTATAAAATCATAGAGTGAACATCAACATCACACAACTAGAATAAGACCAAGAGCACATAAAATTCTACATTCAATGCCTCTATGAAAACGGAAAGACTTGTTGCTTATTATCTGTGTAATGTTAACCCTTACATATACATTCTGTAGTTGAATCTAAATTTTTATATTAGGATTAATTGCATAATGCAAGAAAATAATGTGAAAAAGGCAAAGATTGTTCAGAAGGAGAATAATTGGGCTATTTGTAACTAATAAAAAGTGGTAATATTAGGAAAACATTCAACAGTCATACCGAATAAGCGAGTGTTGGTTTGTTCCTATTTAATAGTTGGAATGAATTTTCCGTACAATATTGTTGACAACAGTGAACAACAATATTACAGAGAAGAAATACTGATCACTGCCGTATTTAAATCTTGAAAAGCATTTGCCTACACCCCGTTAAATCAGCACTAGCATTTATCAATGTAAAACTCTGATTGAAAATCCAGTTAATTTTACAATCGATTCAAGGTCTATAAAAACACTCTTTGTAGTCAGTTGTTTCATTAGGCTTAATATACTGTAGATGCTCACACATTATGTACAACAAACCAACGCTTTGTAAAGGTTCCACTTATATATTTACGCAAAATATTACCGCTTATCCATCAATTACGGGGCTTTTGTGATTTTAATAAGGCCACAGGCTCCAACTATTTCCAATAGAATTACCTGTCTATTTCATTTTTATATTTGTTCTACCATGAACGCTGAGATTAACATAGGCCCTACAGCGTTTTCTGCACAGCGGGTACCTTTGCTGGTAAGGTCATGGCACTTTCAATATGCACAATGAAGCTTGTTGACATGTATACCGTGTGTGCTATTAACTATCATCACACTAAAATGTGAAAAAACAATCCACACATGTCTTCAAAAACTTATGATACTAGACTATATTATTCGAAAGTTACTTGTTCATATAAGCATGAACTATTTCGCTGATATCTTCCAAATATTGTTGTAGCAAGCACCTGCAAGAACGGTTACTGTGTGTCTAGATCTGTGCAATTATTAAAATTATGGTTATTTTATTAAAGTTAACCATAAAGCTTTAGATTTGAACAAAAACTGAACACTCTCACAGTGAAAGATTGTTTGTGAAAAAAGCCTATTTAAAATAAGATGAAAAAAAGCTAAAAACACACTATAACTCAAATAAAAACACACACAAATGACTCACTATAATACAACTCCAAATTCATCCCATCGTGAATTTCGTAGTCTCCCAATGTAACATGGTCTTTAAAAATGTTGTACCACTTTTTTAATACTATTTTATCGGCTCGTGTTCCAGTTTGAGCTGCTATTAGCTTTTTCAAATCTCCGATCGTATCATCTTCATTACATTTCACTCTAATCTTTTTGCCCAAGCGATCATTGCAGGTTATCTCAATCATCTTTTTAGAGTTAGGAGCTGATATTGCCAATACGAAATCTTTTTGTGATCTTGACACACAATAAAGACATCTATAATTTGTGTAATATGTAAGTGTGGGGCGTATGCCAACCGTCCCTTTAATAGCAACATGCTATGGCTAATACGCAATCAGTGTACTTTGACTTCATAACAGCTCGGTATTCTTAATTATTTGAAGTCGACTGACTAAAAATGATCAACTCACGACAAAAAAAAACGTGAAAACAAGGGCAGATTCTGTATCGTATATTGTTGTTGACTACTCGTATGAACTAGATTCGGCTAGTTTTGAGTCGCTCAAGACAGAGTTGTTGCAGCTCAGTTTACTCAGTCGAGGGAGAGCATGAGGCGGAGCTTGCCTTAGGGTTCCATAAATATATACATGTACTATCTTATCTATATAACATAATATTAGCGTGTAAGGTCTGGTTTTGTGGGATTGCAAGATATATAATGTAAGTCAATGACCATTTTGGTATTTTAGCACACTCGTCAAAGTTCTGTGTTTAAAGGTAGAGAATTGCTCGTTATCCATGGCTACTTCTCGAGTCGACATCAAGTTATAATTAGGGGTTTTAAGTTTGGTTATGATAAACGTTGATGTCATACTTTAACTTTTGCTGTAACGTGTTGCTAATGTTAATTGCTTATTGCCATCTTTTGAGCCTGTCTCCAAGGAATATGATAAAAGTGGTGTGTTTGGTTGTTGTAATTGGTTGGCTGTTTATTTAATTGTCTTTTTTGTATCTGGTATTTTATTTGTTCATTATATTTGTATTCATCGATTAAACTTTTGTTGATTCTGATGCTACTTGCTAGCTGCTCTGACCACCAAGCTTCCTAATGTGGGAAACTCCTTTTATCATAGTGTTGTCTAGCACGGATAGACAAAACTATTGTTCAAAGGAGTATTTATTCTTTGAGACAATCAACTAATACTTTACGGTTACATATTTTGTGTGGTTGGCCTTTTCTTTATGTAGTCGAGCATATATCAAACTCCGATAATTCACCGACGGACACTTGTTTTAGTTGAACAGAATTGTGTGAAAATGTATTAATAAAGTGCTCACAGCTTCAGGTTTTGCTAATTAAGCTCAACATATTTGTCAGTAAATGCCTAAGCATGTGTTACTGATTTTATTTTCATGCTCTGTACTACAGTTTCAAACTGTGTAACATTTTGTATGTGTTTACAGTTTTCTTCGCTTGTGCTATATGTCAAGCTTCTTGATATGTGAATTTCTTTCCTCTCAAAATTGTAAAATTTGGTACAGATTTATGCAAATCTATTTTTCACTGGCTAGCTTTTCAGTTATTCGCTCATCGGTGGAATTTGAACCTCATATGCCAATCAGACAGATGATCCTTTCCAGTCCTCTGTTATCATAATCAAAATACCCTTTAAACTTATTGACTGTTTTCACCTACTTATCTCGGGTGTGTGTGCATTTGTAGCTTCACATTTACCAAAACTAGCTTGATGACTCATCATGTGGTTTAGTAATTGTGCAAATGCCTTCACATGAAGCCCATCCTAATTTCGTAATCACTGTCCCTATTTATTTGTTCTAACAATGGACTCCACTAATTTGAAAGCTTCATACAGTCCTGGATTATCCTCTAGATATCTAATGCTAAACTTTTCTCCACTCACTGAACTTTGCACTGAGACAAGCCATAAACTGAAAGGGCAATAGTTTCAACTTTGATGAAGCTAATTTTGTCAAAGGTTAATTAGCAGAATTTTAAAATTACATCTAATTGTACCAACAATCATTACATTTGATTTTTCATTACTGATTTCTACATTAAAACAACAAAAAGTCAGTTTTGGGGACAAAAGCACTCAAAGCACTCTCACAAAAGGTCATGTTTTCGGCAAAACAAACGTTTAATATACGATGTCAATGCCGATGATTAGCTAATGATTATGCCCGCAAGACGAAATGATTTATGTTGGTCAATTCTAATACATTTTGGTTACCTAACATGTCAGACAATTGCGAAAAAAAAATCCAAGTATATTCCTCAAGTACCAAAAGGTCTGTGCCATATTTCTATCTCCCTCATTAGCTTTTGAGCACTGGTTATTGAATTACATTAATTGCATTGCGCGTAAATCTTGTGGAGATAGTGGTATTTTGTGTACATCCTATAGAAATTCCCCTTTCACACAAATTAGCAATTTAAGTAATTCTTTAAGAATGAGCTATTCTCAGAAGTCATCTATTTAACTCCGTTAACGGTTTAGTTAATGCATGCTCTACTTCCATGTATTAGAATTTTGAACTGACAGTTTTTAAATTATATTCTGTCAAAAAACAATCGATTTCAAAATAAGTGTATAGTGTCGCAGCTGTTGGCGGTTGATATTTTGCAAAGATCGTAAATCCTTTTGTCCATATTCATGCACTTGAAAATGTTGATAAACCTGGTATTTGGCCGAAATTGCTGCTGATAATGGAATACCAGCATCTGATAATTTTAACAACCATATACCGTAAATCCTCTAGTTGAATCCCACGCCGCTTAATTTTTTAAGCCTTCCGTTATAGCTGCGCATTATTAGAGGGAATGTTCAAATAGAGGGTGGCGTTGTATTTTTCAAACACCGTGTCAGAATGTTGAGAAGATAAATTTAGCCCTCTCACGAGTGAATCGAATGGCACTTAGGTTTTGCACTCTCTTTCGGGTGGAGTGACATTAACCCATTAGAATGCAAGAGTTTTTAAATTAACCCGAACTTGTTGTAGATCTGTAAATAAATATGCACAGGAAGCATATACATGTCTCTAACAGTTGATATCTATCACTTGCAATTAACCTGTGCTGATTTTATAGCCTGTGTTAAATTCAAAGGCATGTTTTCATTTTACAACTATATTTAAGAAGGATGCATAAAAGTTTGTTGCACTCATTGATAAGTTTGCTACAATTTGCAATCAAAACTGGCTTTTCACGTGCAATAGAACAGGAGTTACGAGCATTGATCTATTGTAAGCTGAGTTCAGAAAGCCGCAATAATGCTATCAAATAATATGCTATAATTCTGTAAATTTATAAGTTACATAATAATAATTTATCAAATGCTACCAAAATATATTCAAGAGCAAATGACATAAACTTGTAGGCTTAATACATGGGGAAAATTTTAACATTTTTGAAACAAAACTATAGCTCGGCCAATGGTTTTCTGATTGTTGCTTTCATTCTGAACCATTTCATATTATTTTGGCTGTTCAATACCATCCACAGTGTCTTCTGACCTCAACTACTCTTTTGCACAGCTCAGCTAGTCGATATTAACATCCAAACAACTTTTAGCAAAACAAAACTTTCACGCAATGCCATTCAGAATAGACACTCCTCACTCAAATAAAGAGAAATCGCGTGTAACCAAAATAGCCTCAAATTTTTAGCCTCAAAATACGTAGTAGTAAGATTCCATCATAAATGCTAAAACCTTTGTCACATACATCAAGGTATCCAGACCACATTAAACAAGGAACTACTATTAGCCTGATACAGGTATTAATTATGTCCATGGTGTTACATTCAGTGTTTTAACAAAATAACAGTAAAGGATTGGAGTTAGAAAACAGACTGCGATATGAACAGAAACCATGAAGAAATAAATTTTTATTGCTTTAATCGAATCGTTATTAGAACGGTTTTGGACACACTTTTCTATTGATCATTTTCTATTGTGTGTTCGTTAAGATCAAGAATGTCAGTGGCGGTCAAACAGAAGTGGCGTTCAATTAAAGAGTGACGCTCTTTTTTCAACCTTTCTGTCGTAGTGGTGTTCAAATTGAGGTGGCGTTTAATTAGAGGTGACGTTCAAATAGAGGCGCCGTTCAAATAGAGGTGGCCTTCAAATAGAGGTGGCCTTCAAATAGAGGTGGCGTTTAAATACAGGTTTTATGGTGTGTCAGTTTGACCTGCTGGTTATCTCCTTATTACCATAACAAGGAAAATGGTCTCTGTTCCACTGTTGCTCTGACTGATGGAAATGAGACCAATGCCCACTAGTGTGTAATATCAAATTAAATTTATCAGCGTAGTAAGGCATTACAAATCATAATAAAACAAAGTTTTGTCTACCAGATACATTGGACTGTTAAACAGAGCAAATCGGTGACCTTTGCTCATGCTTATTCCGCAATCAATTGGTGAGTGGCAGAGGTAAAAGTTTAATATGCTGGCAGTGTCTCTAGCTGCTAAATGACTATCAATGCAGACCCGCAATCATTTTAGCTTTAGTTTTTTATTAAACTCTGGCTTGTAGTGGTCTTATGCAATGCGTAGTTTACGGAACAGATGTAACAATCTTTTTTTTATCTGCAGATCTCACCACATTCTACTAACGCCCATCGTCTGGTGGTGTCACTGCTATAAGTTATATTAATAAAGATGTATAGCTCCAGTCTTGCTATGAATTCGCCTAAAAATGGAACTGGACGACTGCTACAATCTCCATCTCACACAGCTCGACCTTCAACTCCAAGTGAGCAGTACACACCATATCATAGTTGTAACAAAGACTGTTCCTATTTTTGTGTTAATAGTAGAATTCTGAGATGACTAACTAGATGAATATCCTTAGCTGATGCAACTGTTCAAGGATAAAACATTTAGGTTGCTAAGCAAATAGAAATGCAGGATTTTCACATATATTCTCTCTGAATAGTTTTTATAGCTTGACTGAATCGTTGCCTAGCAACTATCTTATCAAGCTCTGTGTTGCTCCTAGGTTATTTTTTGTTAATGTAAGTTTTCCATTTTCCACTTGTGTCTAAAGAGGTTGTAAGAGTCCTCAAATCTCACCAACCTGATCAGTTTCAGCAACTTTATTTACTTCTTTGATGCATCTGAACACTTTTAGGTCATTTGTAGCAAGTGCGGAATATTACTATTATTGCTGTCCGGTCCGCCGCTAATGAAGTTAGCTTAGACACTTGATGTAGGGTTGATCTATTATTCCCTTTTCATTCTTAATATATTTGGAAGGGCTTTATAGAATATTTTTTATGATATCTCAATTACTACTATACCTGAATCTTTAATAAAAAGCTGAATCTAAAGGCACGTTTATGCAATAGCTCGAGTCAAACACTACGGCTGCTGGTACAGTTGCACTGGGTTGCTATCGCCCCTAGTTTTTATGCTTTGCTAAGGAAAATAAGCTTTCTGTTGCATGTTTATTTTGGTTGGGCACTGCTTTTGTGAATATTTTTATTATATTCCTATCGGATTACTTTACAGATGCAAAGTGTGTCATTACTTTGTCTACTTTTTATTAAACTTATATTATGGTAGCGAAACTTTTAGAAATAAAACCAAGTTTGCTATATATAGAAGTCAGTCACACCAAGGCATAGTTATATTCTAACACAACATTGGCAAACCAAGGGAGGTAAGTCTAATTTTTGTTTTGACTAAAGCTTTTGACAAGAAGGTTATGGCAACTTAATTTCTTTACTCTCTCTTCTATATGGTTCAGCTAGTTATCAAATGACTAGCCGTCGTCTATCAGCTATATATTAATTGACCTTGACACTTCATAGTAGAGCTGGTGATCGCTAGAAAGTACTCATCTCCTAAATTATTGAATACCTTAACAATGTGCACACAGAGACTGGTATGCTATGCAGGTGAATTCTTATCATCACTTAATGCTGACTCACATGTTGAGTGGAGAGATGCTTATCAGGTTGCTATAGTGTTTGCTATGCTTTCTCTAGCAGTAAGCAGGATATGATGATTCCTTGTTAAGTTCCTTACTAGGCAGGTCCAAGACTAGATATTATGTTCGACAGTTACCTTATAAATATATGCATATATTATACATATTATACACATATATTATATATCTTATACACATATATACTATACATATTATACACATATATACTATACATATTATACACATATATACTATACATATTATACACATATATACTATACATATTATACACATATATATTATACATATATATATTATACATATTATACACATATATATATATATATTATACATATTATACACATATATATATATATATATATATATATTATACATATTATACACATATAATATATGTTAATAGTAGTAACAATTTTGTAGTAGCCTACGTCTACCTATGTACAGCTTCTAGCTAATATAAATATTTAGCTAGAAGCTACTACAAAATTGTTTTCGGCTAAGTTGCACTTTCTCAGGTCACAATTGGTGAATCACCTAAAGAGCCAGCAGCGTAAAACACTCTTATAGTAATTTATAGCTAATTGTTTATATGTACCCAAATTATTACTATTCTACTCCATGTAAGTTATATTGTCAGTTTAGCCATTTAGTAATACTGACTATGTATATATACATAATGTCTCAAGGTATTCGCTATTGGAGTTTATATTGTTTGCGTAGATTCGGCCTAGACCAATGCTCTCCACAAGCAACCCATACTTCGAATATTTGTCATCTGTTCATCTAGTAAATTAGAGAGATTTGGGAGTGTCTGTGAATTTCTAAAATGCTTAATTTTATGACACGCATTAGTATTGGCTCATTAAGCGGGTTGTCCAGGCATGCCAGGATTTGGTCAGCAAAGCATCTCGGCATTCCTTTACCTTTATGTACCACCTGGTTCATTTATATTCTATTTAAACTAATACCCTGGCAGTCCCCTGCAGTCGTGGAAGATCATCCTGTGTAAACAGTGTGTGCATAATTATTCCAACGAGACACAAGGTGGTCCAGTAGTGCAGATAGTAGTGTGTTTGTCCGCAATGCAGGACATCCGAGTTCAGCACCTGTGCAATGCATTCCTTTTTATAACGCTCGAATTGTGGCTTCAGGCAGACAGACACAGCTCTTATTATAGGAAAGATTGTTCGTTAGTTAAGATTTACCAAAAAGATGTAGACTCACTTTGTGACGTAGACCCTATACATTATATATACATTATATATACATTATATATACATTATATATACATATAATAATATAATATATACATTATGTATATATTATATATATAATATATATACATAATAATATATATATAATGTATATACAGAATAATAATAATATATATATATAATGTATATATATATCTCAAAGTTGGCCATATGTCTGTAGGTGCATCTAGCTATAGCTATTAAAATATATATACAGTATATTTATACACTATATATACAGTACAGTGCACCCTTGAGATACGATGTTAATCCGTTCCAAGACTGGCATCATATAGTGAAAAAGTCGTATGTCGGGGTATAGAAACCATTGTAATTATACAATGGAAAAATGCAAGGTAAAAATCGTCCAAAATTTTATAAAAATGCAGTACATATTGAAAATTAGTAACAAAATAGTTTGTTAATTTATGTTTTGGTATGTATTTTGAATTATTTACTGAATTTCAACTTATTATCACGAAATTTTATCCTTCATAAGTTTCTGTTTTCACTTTCGTTATAAAATTTAGCGTGTCTGGTTGAAACCTTTTTCAACCAGAATTCAATAAAAAAGGCCGAGCGATGCAGTTATCGAAAGCGGCCTCTCACACACCTGACCATTTAATGGCTACCGAAAAGAAAAATGAAAATTTTATTTACTATTATACAGGACGTACATACCTTTGGAGTAACGTGACTTTAGCTGGTACATGTAGCGAATAAAGCAGAGAGGAGGTAAAAACGTATCAATGTTAATTATGTTGCTGTACACTTGAAGGTTATTTTAATACGTAATGAAATGGAATCTATAGCAGGTGAAAGAAAGTTGTCTAGTCCTGTCCTATTTTTCTTCTAATTTAAAAGGAAAAATGCTGGTGCAATGCAGAAAAATGCTAGCTAGCTAACGCTTGTAGAAAGATCCAGAGAAGCTACAGTAGTTTTTCTTGTATGACATGTGCACAAGAATCAATGTAACCATACGTACTAAGTTGGTACGTATTTATACACTAGAGGACAAGGCTTTAACAAGTTTCAGAAAGTAATGTGAATGCATCAACTATCTTGAGTAGCTAGTTATATGAGTTACATACATACGATGAATTGTATTCACATAGGAGATAACAAGCCCACCTGCAAAGACATGGTTAAACAAGAAAATAAAACAAAATCAAAAGGAAACAATAAAATGAATAAAATATGAAAAACGTGCCACACAAGAGATAAATAATATATATTATACATGTATTGTTTTAATGTACCATTCCACATCAGTAAATTAAACACTTGAAACATTTCTGCCAATGTGGGGGTTTTCTGTATCTTTTACCTCCTCGCCCTTATTAATTGGTTGCTCCTTTTGAATGCTGATCGCGTGCATGGCCTTCTAACTCCTTCAGATATTCAGTTGTAAGCTTCTTCTTGTGCTTGCTTTAACTCATTCGCACCCGACGAATTTCTAGGCGATCAGCCCCAGATACCGCTAATTTTTCAGAAAGTTGTGGTAATTCAAATTACTACTACAGGAGACAGACTTGAGATAATTTATTCAATCAAACTTCAAAAGAACCAACCAAGTTTCCTCTTTCAAAATATATTACATTCATATAGACACCTTGTATCCCTTTTATGTAGATCCGTGCCTCAAAGAAGGTAGTTTCAGGAAATTTCGAATTTTGAAAAAATTGTCATTTGCTGAAACAAAGTTAGATTTGCACCATAAAAATTACAAAATATACAAAGTTTGACTGAAATTACTCATTTATTACAGACAATACATATTTATGATTATTATTTATACATATGCAGTTAGAGATGAACATGAAAATCATGAAACTCTAACTTCGAACTTTTCCTCACGAGCATCATCCTTCAAACAAAATCATAGCAAATCTATATGCCAATATAACTCAAATTATAAAAATATGTTCAATAACTCTGTTTTTGACTTTTCAGACTTCATAGACAGCTCTAAGAATCAATATGATCCTATCGAAACTGAAAGATAACGTTAGTCCGACTACGGCTGGCAGCGTGAAGAGTGCATTTTTATTCGAGCATAACGATACAAATTGGCAAAATTAAAAGTTAATAAAAACTTTGAAACACTAAAAATAATGTTTTTATTTGATTTATGCAGTCTTTGAATGTCTTACCACTTCTGAATCTGCATATTTACTTCTGGAGTTGAAAAAAATTATCACGAACGATAAAATTTCAAGTCGGCATGACAATTTCCGGTTTTGATAGAAACTGAGATGGGTGTACTAATTTGGTTATAACTTTCGCCGGAGACTTCATAGAGGCATATTTTAAAGTTTGTTTGATTGGCCAGAAATTTTTCTTTCTAACTAATCAAAAATATTCTTTTATAATTTAAAAATAATGATGCAAGGAGTTGGTAAATTTCAGACGCGAGTTAACTCGCGTTGGGTGCATAGCTACGTTATAAATATGCGAGTTAACTCGCGTTGGGTGCGAATGAGTTAATGGAGTTCTTGTTTTAATAATAATTGCAAATGCTGATTGGTTGCAATCATATTCCTTGACAATGTTAATAATATGGGAGCCTTCTTCTTATTTACGACATCCAACTTTGTTGACATAGAAATCATTTTTCCTTCGTTTTGTATCAGTCTCAGATTCCATAGCTAACGAATTAAATGTAGATACTCGTAGTTATATACGTACGCTGACTAAAAGTTTATAGTAAAATATATTATAACGCTACAAATGAATATTTCCTCTGCCTTCAGTATTTTACACGAAATTTTCCACGCGGAATTCTGACATGGGAGAAGTCGATCATCGTGTCTCTTCTAAACATTCTGAAAATGTTTTCGGCACACTATGTTTCGGTGTCTTTTTTTATTTCGACGTGCGTTATGAGCACACCGACCGCCAAATTTTAACTCGGGCGAAACTTTTCTCACAATCGTATGGTGAAATAAAATTTGTATAGCGAGGTGAAGATCTCACAATGTTTGACTTCGTAAGGTGAAAAAATCGTATATCAGGGTAATCGTATCTCGAGGGTACACTGTATATATATACAGTATATGTATATACCGTATATATACATTACAGTATATATACAGTATATATGTATATACAGTATATATATACATTACATATATTGTATATATATACTGTATATATATACTGTATATGTACTGTATATATATACATGTATATACATTATATACAGTGAAACTCGGATAACTCAAACTTCAAGGGACCGAGCAAAAGTGTTCGAATTATCAGAGCGTTCAAGTTATCAGAGCACTGTCACAAGTCCATGTATTTACTTATTTATTAGTAGATACATGTACATATACAATCTATAATATAAATCAAAAGCACAAATGGCTTGTTTCAAATTAAATGCTTCTAATGTAAAGTTTAAAACGTTTTTATCAAAAAGTATAAAGATTTTTCTATCACTTGAGATTGGTTCGTTGTTTGAGGTGATGTTATTGCCAGGACGTTTTTTAGATTGACATTGGCAAAACTTGATCGTTGTTGAAATGCTCAAAAGAAAAGACATCTTTTTCTTTTGAGCGTTTTCCCCACGATCAATTTTGCCGATTTTTCTTGAAGTTTATGCAAAGATTACCTCACTTCCGAAGGGCGATCGCTACGCGGATGTTTGGTATAAATCAAATTTCACCAAACCTTTAGAAAAGTCGTTGACAAAAATATTTTGCCAATGGTGGTAATAACGACGCTTATGAGTTACGAAAAGTTGAGGTTTACCTCTATGGCTTGGAATAAAGTGATTTTCTAAAGCGATAGCAACCGTTTCGGTAGCCGTTGGGCAAAAAACAGTTCGAATTAACAGTGTTGTGTTCGAGTTATATAGAGCCATTTATCATTGCGTGGGAACGGACCAAGCAAATCCATTCGAGTTAACCATGTGTTCGCTATATCCGAGGGCGAGTTATCCATGTTTCACTGTATATATATATATATACTGTACATATATATACTGTACATATACCGTGAGCCCCTGAGTTACGATGACCCTGCTTTAAGAATTTTTCCTCTTACAATGTAGAACACAATGTTTTTTTGCCCTCTCCATACATAATATTTTTTACCATACAATATCAGCAAAAATTTCTTTCGAAATTCAAATAACAAATATGCCGATATGCTCTTTGCCAAAATCTCTCCCACAACGCATAAAAGAGATATGATGCTTGATATCTCTCAGTGCACCGTTATTTGTTGTAGTGAAACTGAAACTGGAAACATGATAAGATTTTAGCTGATGAAAAGGAAAATGCTGAAGTTCAGTAAAATAGTTCAAAATACTTAGTAATACTTAGCTTTAAGTATGTGTTTAGTAAGCTAAATTCATTTAAGTTAAATTCAGAATCTATGCTATACATCTACCTGCCTACATGTTGCATATGATTGCAGATAACCGAGGAATAGATTAAAGCTACTGTAGGTAACTATAGTTACTAAGGTTAACATATTGCTTTTTTACTAATTTGTACAGTACATATATAAAATTTAGATGATTTTTACCAGGGGTGTCTGCATTAGATAAGTACTATGAGTTTCTATATCCTCTCTATACAACATTTTCGCAATACGATGCCAACACTGGAACGAATTGAAATCGTATAGCGAGGGTCCACTGTATATATATATACACAGTGTTATATCTGTATATATACAGATATATGTGGTGTTAAGATTGTTAGCTAAAAATCTTGTAAGACAGAATTGTTTGCTGCTGCCACCATAAATCTCGATGGCGCTATCATTATCAGTCAGATATTATCTTTTTTAGGAAAAACTACATCAGAGGAGGCTGACTTTATGATAGGAGACCGAGTGTTGGTCGGCGGCAAGCCAGGCATCATCGCATACCTAGGAGATGTCAAGTTTGCTGCTGGTGATTTCGCAGGAGTGGTATTAGGTAGGCTCTTATGTCATGCAAGGTTGTTTGCCCGCTTCAAGCGATTACATCTAATAGGATTATGCTAACTCAGCAAGAGTAGCTGTTAGCACCCTATCAGATGTGAATTGGTTAGGGCTGAGCTGTTAGCGCTGCCGCCTTTAGGTGTACTTGAAAGTGAGGTTAATCGGCTTTGAAATTTAACACCTTTGAATAATAGCTGTTTGTGTTTCATCGATTGACGCAATGCCGACTGGCTAGGCTTGAAAACAAAGAATATTTGGTGAGCAACCAGGCGGAGGAAATGTGTCTGATTTGGCTGAGCAGGTTCATGTAGATGTCAGGAAGTTGCTGTTGCTAAGACAGCCCGCATTGCTCATGCAACCTGAACTTGCCATTGTGATTCACTCAGTTACACGGCTATACTGAGTTTTAAGCAGGAAAATACAAGACCGTTTTGAAGATGTTAGTGAATATGTATGGCAGGCAGCTAGCAGGTGGTGTATTGTCACAGGCCTCCAACAGATAATGTTGCTAAAGGGAGCCTCTGCGGACGCCCCAGTTTGAGGCTCAGTACTGTGGGCTTGCCGAACTATAAAAGAGCTATAAAAAGCAAATAGCGACTAACTGAACTCATTTGAGAAAGCAATGTAGGGTCTATAAAGCAGATTTGTTGGCTCTCGTTCACCATTGGTCATTGCTTTTGAATAAAAGGGTTTCTAGTTGCCTAAATAATTGTAAGAATAAAAAACCATTTTATGACAATGGAAAGTAATACCCAACATTTATAGTATTTTTATGTCATAGTGTGACACAATGTTTTAGTGTCGTCATAGTGTCTACATGTCATTTAGGTGACTCACTCAGTAGTGAGAGAGGCTTGTGAATTGTGGTCCAGTCAGCGATCTGCTGATAGGGTGTCAGGGTGGCCTAGTGGTAGAGCCTTTGACTATCAACCATTGGGTTGGTGGTTCGAGTCCAGCTTAAAGCCGATCTGACAAAAAGCTCTCAAGCTTCCAACCTTAGGTCTTTCGGATCTAGACCATAACTTTGAGGCTCCGTGTACCACACTGACAACATGGGCACACTAAAGATCCACATCTGTCCTTCGCATATTGGGCAAGTGAAGTGGCTACGTGGCTCTGTCAGACTGGGCGTGTTGCAAAGGCATCCCTTCAGGTTATTCTGACAGTTCCAGAAGTGGTTGATACTGAGAACAGGGTCACCTCCTTTCTACTATTATGCTTGACCCAAGCATGCATCGCTAAGATGCAAGAAATTGTCGATTTCCGACAGACAGCAAGCAGTGATCTGCCACTAGTTGTCCCTGTGTTCCATGTACCGTGAGTCCTTATGCTCAAGCCGCGCGGCTTGTCGTTGGGCGCGGCTTCTGGTTCAAGGTCATAGAGCGCGGCTAAAGCCAAGTTTTTAAAACTCACTTGGTGCTCAGAGCGGCTTCTCGATAAATGCGGTCTCTGCTCCGTTCCGCGCTATAACCATAGAATCGCAGTCATGTTACACTTTTATGTACAGCGTTTTGGCTACCTACTCGTTTATTTTCAAGGTCATGTTTATGGAATACTTTAAACTTAAAAAGTATGTATCGCTCTAATCCGATATGAATTCGTGACACACGAGTGAGAGACAAGCGGTTGGGAGCGTGTTAATACCTGCTGACATCGAAGCAGAAACTACGGACCAAATTTATTAGGGTTTTTTTTATCTTTTTTAAATAAACTTAAATTCCAAACGAAGCTTCTATCTATGAAAATGATGAGGTATGTTTAACTCACCACAGTCATAGGTTATTAACGCCTTTTCATTCTCGACCATCTTTCCATAAACGTGAAGCCATCTAACAGCGCAATAAAAATCTAGCTGAGACACGGCACGTAAGTTCTTGATGCAAAGGTTCAGGAGTTTTAATTTGAACTTGGAAGTAAAAGAAGTTTCTTTTCACATGTACTGATGTAGCCTGTTTTCTTATTCAAGAGGACGGGGGTATAGCGAAATCCGTCTCAACACTGTCGCTCCCGAAGGGGTCAAGGATGACAAAACTTCAGTCGTTAGCCGCGGTCTGTGGGCGTATGGGGCTTGTTGGTAAGGGCGGCTAGATACCATAGGCGGCTTGTTGGAAGATTATTTTTTCTTTCATGAGTCATCTGTTTTTGTGCACAAGCCGCGCGGCTTGAGCATGAGGACTTACTGTAAAACATTAGGAGTTGCTTTCTATTTGGAAGCGCTTCCTACAGCTACATATAAGCCTGGCGTGCCTTGGGACTGCTGCATATTATATACTTTTTTGTAGGCTTCAATTGTCATGGAGTTCAATTCCATGCGTGTTATTAAAAGGCAGGAGTTTGGATTCAGAGTGACACAAAATCATTAATATTTCTAAATCGATAGCTTCACATGCTTGGTTGAGGGATATATTGTTTGTTCCCTCTAGTTGGCTTGGCTGGATGTACTCTTTTGTCACTAAGAAGTAGTTGGATAGCAGGCCGGGTTTAGCTTTTGTCTAGTTTTAATAAATTATGTAAAAAGTAAATAATTAATGATAAAATGTGAAATAGGAGTAGAGTAGTTAAGCTTAAAGGTACAATTAAATAGTCAATGCTGACTTCGGAATATTCTGCCCTTTGACAATGGTTTTAACCTAGTGTTGTCATTTAAGACTGTTTAGAGTACTTTACATTACACTAGGTAAATGTCCGTGCAATGCGGCATTGCACGGGTAATAAAATAATTGCTCAATGAATTTGAGTAACTTAAGCTAGTAAAGCTTGTAACTTACCTTTATATAAGCCGTGTCCTTGGTCTTAAGCCAGCTTGCATTACCATAAGCTGTGTGCAATTATCTCTCACGAAATCATAAACTAATGCGATGCATTAGTGTGCGCACCATTATTCCATAGAATATGGAATGGGCAGCATAGTTGAGGAGGTAGCTCACCGGTCTGCAGACTGGAGGTTTCGAGTTCAAATACAGCGCGGCGTTAGTTTTTCTTTCCTAAAACTTTATTACTATTATTTGACACACAGATGACCGACAGACACATACTGAAATTTATTATGTCATGTTTTATGGGATAATGTTCGTATGAATGGGCACGTTGTCACCTATACTTGAAAGCAATCACAAAAATTATCCCGATATTACCAAATATTTTGTTAATAGTAAAAGTACAAAAGGCTCATTTTTACTGCCCCTGATGGGAATTGAAATAGGTCAACTCATACATGCGATTGGAACTAGAAAATTGGCGCGATCTATTGCTTTGGGGTCAAGGATGAATGTGAAGCTATGTATTCAAATATTCTATCATTGAAACATCTCATGAAGTCAGGGCTAATTCTAGCCTACACACTTTCACAGTATACATAAGAACTGATGCAAACAATTGACTGCATTAGATTAAATTCATTATAACAATGCTGTCTTTAATATAATTGGCTAGCATAGTCATGAGGAATACTCACTTTTAGTTAATATATGGCTAACTAGTGACAAGGCTGATAATATTAGCATGGAGAGTTGTTAATGAGCTTACACACACACCTGCCATGCCCTGTCAGATGCATTTTCGTAGTAAGCTGTCTATACGTGACACTCTGATACTACATGTTTAGGCATGACTTATTCTTTGAAAAAAATTACATGTTGAAGGAAATCGCAATCTCTGATTAAACTTTCTTGCTCTATGGTATTTAGAGTTGCATTTTTTAGGCCATTGAACTTGGCTACCCATGTTGGACTGTATTTTGTAAAGATGTTGTGTATTCGTCTTTGAGACAATTGCGTGATATTTTGAGTGCTTTTAGGTTACATACCTCAAAATAGACTAAAGAAATATCACAGACATCGGTTCATTACCGTGTTTAATTAAAAAATAGTCTACTCATTCACAAATATAGTGATAGTCTAGAAAAGGCGACGTAAGTGATTGTCTTGGTGAGTCATTGCTTGAATAATATCAGCTGACAGGAAGTATCGGATCAGCATAGATTTATTACTGCTGCCATAGCTACTAGCATTGCAGTTTCATCTACTACAAAAATATAAATGAAATGTCATCAGTTTTCACATTTCTTGTGTCAGGTATGTTCTATATTGTCAAACTCGTCGTAGCAGTTTCAGTTTACCTGCAATAGTTTGTTTAGAATATTAGAGTTTCCCGTGAGATGAAATGATAGCGATATAGACTAGAATATTAGAGTTTCCCGTGAGATGAAATGATAGCGATATAGACTTGAATAACTACAGATATAGACTCGAATAACTAGTTTTAATTATCAATTACTTGTACATTAGATCTTTAACATCGTAATCATGTTAAGCTTGGAAAATCCATTAGCTCAAAAACAATTTCTACACAATGAGTGATTGGATAGCTGGAGCACCTACAAGATAGATATGTTATACCATGAGCAGGAGTCAACGCATTTCCTTCCATGACAAAACCAGGGCTACGCGAACCAGGGCTACACAAACCAGGGGTACACAAACCAGGGCTACACAAACCAGGGCTACACAAATAGAATCTGAAAGCGCCCTTGGATATCTCAGAATAAATCAATACAGTGACATGACTTGTCAATTATTTATGAAAGCTTGCAGATTGGATGCTCAGGTGTCAATGCTCCTGAGAGAGGGCAGTCACTAGGTTTGTGAATAGGGCTAGTGTTAAGCTAATTGGAGTAAATATATTGGAAAGGCTAAAAAGGCTGTCATTACAATATTTCGAATCCTTAGAGTGACGTGAAGAAACTTCAAACTTCGCATGTTGGTCCTTGGCAATCAGTTCAACAAGTGTTCAATTTTACGTGTAAAGTTTACCATGTTAACAACCTGTTTATAGGTGTCAAAGAGTTCGATGAAGTAGTGCTTTGTTGGCACTTGACTAATCGCAGCTGGTGTGCTAGGTGATCCTGCCACTCAGTTTGATTTCTACAAAAGTTTTAGGTTACCATACATTCTGACATGTCAAGTCGAATGTATGGTATATAATTTCAATATATATAATTATGCTTTTCACAGCAGTGGTTTTTTCCATGATAGGAATGCTGGTAAACCCAGATTCGAGGGGCCATTGCAAAGGAGAATTATATGGCCTGACATCTAGGTATTTATATATAAAATAATACGATACTGTCAACCTTCCTCAACATAGATCATCTAAAGACATTGTCTTGTTAGGAGGATTTATATAATATATAATTTATAGATATTGATCAAATTCGCAATGAGTAACAATGTTGTAAATGATAATTTTAGTTTTCCAGCCAAGGTGTCCAGTTTATTTTTCACACTGCTGTATATTAGCCTTTATTAAATGAAAGTCTTTGTTACACTGAAGGAAAATGGTTGCTTCCATAGTGATTATATTCTAGGTTAGTAACTGGGTAGTGAATCTATCTGTAGTACACAGGATATGGCCTTGCTTATCATTGATTGTGTAACTCATTTATTGTTTCCCTCACTCATTCATGATGCAGCATCATTTTATCAGATCTGCCTTAAGGTGACCGGAATCCTTAGAGAATGTACATTTTTAATTGTATACCCGGGAATAAATAAGATATAATACTGTGGTGCTGAGTAGAACAGCTTGAACATACTGTTGCTAACAACGATCTATTCTCACAATTGGCTCAATCTCTCAAAACCGCTTGTAAAGACGGGCCGATGATACGTATGTGTTAAAAGCATGGACTGTCAAAAGTTCTTTGACGCTACAGCAGCTGCTGGCATGTTTTGGTAATTATTAAAATTTGTGTTATTTTTATTGACATCAAATTAAAATAAATAATTTTCAGTAAAATTTCAAATTTCTGTACTATTTTAGACGAAGCTGTGGGCAAGAATGATGGAGCAATGAAAGGCACCCGCTACTTTCAGTGTGACCCTATGAGGGGCGTGTTTGTCAGGGCATCAAAACTCGTGAGAAATTCAGCCGCCGTCATGTCTCCAACGAGAGCCTCACCAAAGTCTAACAACTCCCACACTCTGTCCACATCGAGTCGTCCAAGTCCAGTACGAAGGTGAGTCAGAGAAACTTCAGCAAGTCTGATATTCGCTAAGAAACTGGTTAAGCTCATTTTTCACTTGAATTCTTTCGCTGATTTTGACGTCATCCTGTATCTGCCGATCATTGTACATCACGCATGACTTCTTTTCTCTCCCTTACTGGCTCATATGTTCAGAGTTATTCATTAGGTTTCCAGGATGCGGTTAATACGCAAACTGTCATCCACAAAATGGCGATAGCAAAAATCAGCAAGCTATGTCAGTTTTGTTACTCTCAAATTTTTATCAAATGTTTTGCACTTGCGACCAATGGCAACAGCACTCGCAAATCATGCGCAATAAAATGCAGCGTAAGCTATTTCATTTTAAAATTTTTTCACACTTTGGTCATTCCTACTTTGAAAGTGTGCTGTCAAGCGATGCGAGAGTGCACCTCTATGACCTTTGGGTAGAATTCCTATATTTTTTAACAAAGCTTGCAACAACATGCGAATGGCCGTTGAAATGCTTATCTCACGGTAACTCAGTGTTTGCAGAATTCTAAATTCATACCATCTGCAACATGAAAACTTGGTCATAGCCCACAAAGCATAATGATAGCTAATGTGTGTTTATTTGGGTAATACTCGAAACTTATGTAATATGCGTCCGTCTTTTAATTCTTTATGTGTCTTGCATTTGTATTAAACGTTAAACTCTTGAAAAAATCTACCTTGCTTTTACCTATTTAAACTTTACAAGGTCACATGGTGCTTCACTGTCTCCAATAGCTGTTGAGTGGGGTAAACAGCTGACTTAAGCTTTTTACATATAAAATCTTGCTGACAAGGAAATACGTTGCAATTTTTTAAGAAGTAACAATATTTCCTTCTAATTCAGTCTTACTATAAATTCGGATTTGCTTTTCCTTGCGTGTCAATTGTGTAATAGTAGGTTTTATTTTTAAAACACTGATGACAGATATTTTATATTTTCAGTTGAATGAAGAATTAAAAAACACAAATTGTTTTGTTTCTTCTGCAACTGCAATTAATATACTTTATTGATAGTAAATATGAAAAATCTGATTAAAACATTGTAAAACAGTTAAATTTTTTGCGGACCGTTATAAACTGTTATATCGTTGGTAAAAAATATTTACAATGAAAAGGCAGGTGTAATGAACCCAAGCCTATCACTTCAAAATCAAGGAGATTCAGCTCATAAATATAACACTGTTAAAGGCTGGTTCTCACCGCCATATTTTGGCGTTGATGCCACAATACTTTGATGGTCGTCAATGATAACGATATTCAGTGACATTGTCGATGCCATCGGTTTATGGTTCACATAATCGACGATGAACACCGAAAGGAAAATGCGACATATTGCGATATAGCGTGAACCAGCCTCTAAGGCTGATATGTTTGGTTACCCTAGAGCAGTAGTTGTTAAACTGGTTGGCCGTACTGCACCCCACCAGTTTCATTTGCGCTTTCATTTAACCCTTCTTAATTAAAAAATAAAATATGATTATTTATCATATCGAAGACAGGTAGGCCTATATGCTTTACTGGTGCACAAAATTAACTGTATTAAGATTACTATTTTCGAAGAACAAAACTGATACAGTGCATAAACTCTCAAATTAGCATTAGATAATTAGATATCTTTTCATCAAAAAATGACCTTGCATAACAGTGTGACTTCTGCTGCTGTTGCCTTTGATAGACCTCTGCCGTACCTTCGAGACTGACTCACCTAACCCAGGTTAAGGAACCGCTGCTCTAGGGCTAAACTAGTTGAGAGACGACTCAAAGACCTGATATCGTTACTTGTTTACTTTGAAACACCAGTTTGGATCAGCATCCTTGTCGAGCACTCTCCAGGTGCCACAGTCATTTGATGATCCCAGGCAATAGGCTTTGGAATGAAGTACTCCCAATGCACTTAAATGACATGTCATTTTGCAAATAGGATATTTTGACACTTGATCAGGGCTGTTTGCAATCATATCACATGCTGCATTGTTACATTATGTAACTGAACCCTGACACCTGCTCTGTCTTTCACGCATTCTCACAGACTCACCTGCAGCAACCTGCCAACTCAGGCCTCAACACAAAAGTAGGGACAACTTTGGACAACTCTATTCCTGCTCCGCTAATATTTGGCTTGCTATTTTTGCTGCCTCCAAATCTATGAAGCCATTTAATGCAGCAAAATCTCTTTTGTAAGGCTTGTTTTATCCTGAATTATTCCTTTCAACATCCTCCGATGAATTTGGGGTGTCCTTCAGTTTATGTTCCTAATTTGGACCTTTCTACACAGCTTGTTTTATTTATCCTTCTAGCCTTCAATCACTGTGTGGTCCGAAACCTCTAGCTACAGTGGTGCGCAAATAAACTGGACCCCTTTGTTGGAAAACTAAAACTCTCATTTATAACAATATTACCCATAGGGAGTTTAGTCAATAGCCATTGCATGGTATGCACCAAATAGTATTATTATTATTATCAGCTTCAAATAGATAAAAACTAAAGATTAGACTCTGGCCTGCTTTTTCTTAGTGATAAACTTATAGTGGAAAATATTATCTCTCTGTCTGTATCTACTCAAGATTTTTGTTCTCTTGCTAGTTCAGACTCTACATTGTTGCATTAAGCAATACACAACGTCTAGCATAGTGTATAACACAGCCTGAGATTAGAGAAGCTTTGATTGATTCAAAAGTCGGTGTGCGTCTAGGATATGTTCATCCAAAATTTCAACTGCAAAATGCCTTAGCATCATCGACAGAAGGCTTGAGCACCTCCGTAAACAGGGATAAGGAAAAAAGGTATTGTAAAATTGAAAGAAGCTTTATCTGTTAGGGACACTGTGCAGTAGCACAGGAATATCAAAATATTGAGGCAAGTCAGGAAGACTGTGGGTGAGCGTACCGCAAAATAAACAGGCGGTAATAGTTGTCAAGAGTGAGACTTGCTATGAAGTAAAAGCTATAAGTTAAACCATAACTGCCACGAACAACTTTTATCGTATTTACTAGGTAAATCAGACATGCTGATTCCGATTTTGTAATCAAAATAAAGATTAGGCCACTAACTTTCAGAGTAATAAAGGATTTTTTATAGCGTTTTAATATCGGTCTCGAAAACAACACGATCGGCATAACAAGCTCCGCCCATAAATACTTGACGTAACCTAGCTTTTTAGGAACAGAAGTTACGTAGAGATGTTTAGACCGATTTAGAATAATAGAGATGGCTGTTTTAAAATCTATTAATATCTAAATCCAGCTTTAAAAATAATATCAGTCTTTTCTGAAAGGTAGATAAGCTATTTAGCATTGCATATTTAAAAAGCGCGATAACAACGCTAGCTCGTGATAAAACCGCGCTTTTTGAGCTCATTTTTCTCGGCGTCCAGCCCATTTAAACGTCATGTAACAAGCTGCAAGCAATTTTAAATAGTTTATATCCCTTTCATAAAAAACTGAAATTATTTTACAGGCTGGATTTAGATAATAATGGGTTTTAAGACACCCATCTCTATTATTCTAAATCGGACTAAACTTTCCTAACTTCCGTTTCTGAAAAAGCTAGGTTTCGTCACATATTTATGGGCGGAGCTTGTAATGCCGATCGTGTTGTTTTCGAAACGGATATTGAAACGCTTTAAAAAAGCCTAAATGACTTTGAAGGTTAGTGGACTAATCTTTATTTTGAGTACAAAATCAGAATCAGCGTGTCTGATTTACCTAGTAAATACAATAAAAGTTGTTCGTGACAGTTATGGTTTAACCAGTACATCTGACATCTTGAGGGCAGCAAAACAAATTTCACAGAAGTACGATTTGATTTGCTAGTACCCAGAGAATACAGCTATCGGAATTAAAGCTATTATAATATATATAATATTATATGTATTCAGCCGCTCAGCGAAAAATCTAACTTTAACCTCCAAAATGCTGCTGGAATGTCTACAGATCTGATATGGAGGCCCTGTGGTGGCAACAGTTGAAAGTGATCAACTGCAGTAGCTAGGTGTCGAAAACACAACCATAGATTTAACTTAGTCATCTGTAAGTGTCTCTGTACATTAGTGTCTAGTTTGTCTTAAACATTGAAAAAAATTTAATATTTTTTTGCACACAGGTTAAGAGCCGGGATATGAGAACAGTAACTGCATAGTCTTTAGCAACTCTTACAGGTGTTAACAATACAATGAACCACGGCCATGCGATTTTAATTCGTTCCAGTGTTGGCATCGTAAGGGGAAAATTTTGTATAGAGGGTTATAAAACCCATAGTAATTATGTAATGCAAACATCCCCTAGTAAAATTGTTAAAATCGTATATATGTACTGTACATATTAAAAGTTAGTGACAAAATAATACGTTAGCTTTAGAAACTATAGTTACCTACAGTAACTTCATTGTATTTGGTGGTTATGATCTGCAATACAATGTAACATTACATTGTACTGTGTGCAATATGTACCATAGCGAGCTCTTACCTTCGAAGCAAAAGTATAATATAAGCGTTGAATTCAACTAAAACGAATTTATTTTACTAAACACAAATATAAAGCTAAGTTTTAGTATGCACTTTTAACTATTTTACTGAACCTCAACTTTTTAATCAACGATTTTTAATCATCGTTGATTTCATCAACGATCTGTTTTCGGTTTTGTTTTCACAATAACTAATAACAAATAACGGTTAAACTGGTTAAACTGGTTAAACGAAGACTGGTTAAACCATAACTGTCACGAACAACTTTTATTGTATTTACTAGGTAAATCAGACACGCTGATTCTGATTTTGTACTCAAAATAAAGATTAGTCCACTAACTTGCAGGCCAAACCGAGCGAGATCGAGCATCATATCTCTTTCATTTTTTGTTAAATTGATTTTGGCGAACAGCATATCGGAATATTTGTTATTCCGACGTAATCAGCACACCCATTGCCAAATTTGAATTTCGAAAGAAATTTTTGTTGATTTCGTATAGCGAAAAATATTTCATATGGAGAGGGCAAAAAAATCATATAACAGGGTTGTCATAACCCGAGAGCACACTGTAGTTTTTCTACAACTGACTATTATTGCTAGGATTCGTTCTCTCTCGACTACTAGTGAGTTATCGTTAACAAGGATCCATTCAAGTGTAGGAAATGATGCAGTAAAATGGTCAAGGTAAAAAGTTTTTTTCAGCTAGAATAATACCTAGATTGTTGACTCCATAGCAGTTATGTCCGAGTGTCTATCCAAAGCAATGTATGCAAGTAGGGAAAAATGATCGCTCTGTAGGGGTTTTGAACTCGCAACCTTTGTTTTGGCAACCCTAAGTTTTTATACCTGGGCTTATAGTTGGCCTTCCTGCTTTCAAGAGTAACTGCTCTCTGTACCTTATCGGCCCCTGATCTCTCATTGCATACTGTCAGGTTACTAGTAATAACAATAATAATAGACAACTGGTTAAGATTCACTCCCATGAGGAAACTGCTTAAATTAAAAGTTAAAATAAATGTCATGTCTAGTGACTCATTTCGTGCTGACTTTGTTTATGTCACACCATAACCATCAAGTATTTGATACACTGGATGATGTCACTTTGTATTATTACAGCAAGTCATCCAGTTCATCTTCAAGTGCTCCACCTTCTGCAACAGAAGATAAATCATTTAGTCCAGTGTTAGACGCTGCATGCAGCTCAATAGAATGCCAGAAAAAGGTTAGTTTATGCACTTCATTACCTGCAGCATTTTCTTCAGTCCGTGCATATTCAGTTGCTAGTTTGACTCACCCATCCGTTATGTGGTAAGTTTAGGAGTTGTGCCCACATCTATGCGCTTCATTTTCTTTTCTCCCTTTAGATAAAAATATCATCACAAAATAACAAATACAATCATAGCTTGACATACGAGCTTGTATGTCGGTATTCTTGTATCTCAATGCAATATTTCTGATATGAAATAACTAAATAAAAATTAATCTATTCTCATTGTATGAAAAAAACACTTAAAAACAGGATATTACAATAGAAAAATGTGTTTTTCATTGTAATTCAGGGGATACGCTCACAAAGCAAAACAATTGCCTATTTAGTGGTTATGATCTGCAATAAAATGTAACAATACTACGTACAGTACTGTATGGAGTCCTTAGCTTCGAGACATGTAGTGGCTAAATGCGGTGTGAGAGAGCCTTGACAGCAACGCGTTCGGTACACTAGACTTTGTGACGCTACGTAACATAACATAAACTTTAAATTCAACTTATTAAACACACACTTGAAGCCAAGCTTTAACATGTTACGAGTAAATTGTAATTTTGTCATCGTCCTAATTTTTTATTATGTTTCCGAGTTGGCGCTTTTTGCTTTGCTTTCACTATAACCTTTAGCCGACCTTATGAATACTCTTTTCAAACTGATTCAACGAGAAATACCAAGCAATGCTGTTCTCGAAAGCGTCTTCGCATACTTGGTCATTAAATTTTGTAAAATTAAAATCGTATTTCAGAGGTTTTTTATGTTTCAAGGCAGTAACTTGCTCAAAATATTGCTTGAATTCTGATTTTCTTGTATGCTGTGGCACTCGTATGTTGAGGTACGACTGCAGTATTACTATAAGAATATTATTTATTTATCATGACATACTAGAATACCATGCTTCACATCAACCGCAATTGCTTAATTTAAGAAGTTTGATTTGATTAAAATATAATTTTTGATGACATCAAATATCAAACGTTAATATCAATAGTACACTTAGGCAATGGCTTCATTTTAACATCGGCAATGCAAAAGAATGGTAATAGGTAGCAGGTGGTATTTTTAAATTTCATACAAATGAAGTCTTCGCATGATTACGATTTAGACTCATGCGTGTTGATATATTCCAGTAATGTCAGTAATGTCTTTCTCTTCTAGACTGGGAAACAAATAGAGAAGATCCAAAAGGAGTACGAGGGTCTCATAACAGGCACTCGCGACAAGTTGGAAGAGTTTCAAACGCATATAGCTAAGCTGGAGAAGGACAATGATGAGCTGCATAAGACGATAGACGAGCAGAAGGCGTAAGTGTTGAGCAGAAATTTCTCTTGCTGCTTAACAGTCTAGCAGTTTTTGATTTTGTAGAATAAAATACGATTAGCTTATCTAAAAATGAACTTCATACATGTTTGAGATAGTTTCATCTATCTTAGAAGGAAAACATCCCATCTTGCTGGGGAAATGTCTGCTTGTCAAGATGGCATTTGACTGAGTATTTGTAGGTGGATTCGAATAGTTTGAAGATTATTAACTGTGAAGACAAGTTCAAACCTTTTTAAAGTTTGATATATTACTGAAAACTTCATTTGTGTCTGTAGGTTGTGACTTTATGGTCTTACTGGGTGTTATGGTCTAAGCCTTCAAGATATTAAAGGGAGAAAACTCTCAATTTTTGTTCCATTGTGCCTTCTTTCTATTTAACTCCTACTAGAGGTTTATTACTTTCATTTATTACTTAATTACTTACACTTTCATTACTTACATTTTTATAGAAAAATAGAAGATCTTCAATTCCAGCTAGAGGAAGAAGTTCTTTCCAAAGAGGACATTATGGTTAGTAGATAGCCTTTGTTCTCAACATTTGATAGTAGGATAGTTGGGTTTAAGTAGAAACGGATCGAATGAAATCATGATATGGTTCTAAAGCTGGCTGTTTGAGTTATGATATCTTTTGCTCAGCTCTGCATGTGCTAACGGAGTACTTACTTCTGCAGGCACATCAACAGTTATGCCTATATAAGATTACTAGCTTTATATAGAAGGTGAAACTTACTTGGATGGTGTAATTTTAATGGATGCCATTAATTTATGTCACGTCTTCTTTGCCATAAGTAGGATTGTGAAGCTTTTTGATGGCCCATACTTTTGTAGAGCAAACTGATTGCATTTGAGCTATTGATGCGTTTAAACAAACATGATGCTTGTATTTATGTTTGGATAAAGTGTGAGCATGCTAAACTCCTCTGGCTAATATAGACAATTGTTTTAATCTTTGTTAAGCGAAGACTATCAAAATGATTTACTGAAGGCAGCACAATTGGCTCTACTCATGCCAGCAGTTTCATAATCCGTTACACTACATAGGACATAGACATAGAACTCGAAGATCATCAGTTCTATGTCTATGTTGTATTGGAAGAACTGGAAGACATTCTTCGAAATGACTTTCAGGGAAATAAAACTAGAATAGAATATGTTTGTTCCTATTAATGACTGTGTGAAGTATAAAATCTAAATACAAGACAACTTGACACATTTTGCTATGACAATGAGCAATGCTATGAAAACCTACAGTTATCCAATAGTTATTTTCTGGAATATACGTGTAAATGTATATTATTATATTTTTATTTACTAGTTACACTACTTTACTATTTTTACTCACTTATATTTTCATATACAACTTAAGCTTTGCCCTTATAGAACCGTAACCAGTTAATTGCATCTACAGGTATCAATATGGCACCGAGATCTATTTTGCAGCTGGCCATGATGTGGGAGTCGTTTGGCCTTGTTGAGGGCTATTATGAAGGCTCAAGGCCTGATTCCGTCCTACTGGACTCATTTTTTAAAACTAATTGCTTTGTTTATAGTAACCTCAACAGTTCTTCCATATAAATTATTCATGGTACATCTAAACACAATTAGAGTAATGTTAACAAGTTTAAAGTTGTGGTATAATGGTAGGAGCTGGTAAGTGTGTTCAACTACCAAATAACCCAAAATTTTAACTTTCGTTAAAGAGTATAGCATTTTTTCACATTGTAGTTTTGACAGCTGGTCAAACTAACTGACTTCTACAATATTCCTTGTGTCTTCCTTTTCTAAGTTATGCCCATTTCTTTATATTCTCTACCCTTTCAGCAAGAACTGGTAGATTCTAAGAATAACAACGATGAAAAGACATCGACCATCGGTGGCAACAATGATGTCAAGGTCGTTGAATTGCAGCAGCAACTAGATGAAAGCGTTGCTGCCAACTCTAGTCTGAGAGAGGAACTCGATCAACTCAAGTCTCAGCTATCAGGTAGGGCAGAGGGGATGAGGTTGGCACTCACTCTATAGTGCTCAGTTCTTTAATAACTAGATTGGATACTCACGTCTCTAATATGTTAATTCAAAGTTTTACTTTGAGTTATTATTGAGCGGAGCAGTTGTCCGAGCTTTGCTTTTTTTGCATATGCAGTTTTGTTGTTTTTCATCATATGTCGAAGGGCTGTGATATCATCTATAGAATTCACCATTGTAGACAGGAAATATTAGAGAAAATTGTAGAAAGTTAGTCCTACAGCGTCATATCTTGAAATGGCTCCAGTTATCATTTTACTATAAGACATATTGCTTCTGTTGTCTTTCATTTCTTATGGCTGCACTGTAAATATTCTCTTTGTCACCAGCAATACGGAAGGTAGGCGCGGGTTGGTTATATTTGTATGGCTACTAGAGTAACCTAGATATATACAGTATCTTCCTATATGTAACTAGTAACATCGCTTTCTCGTAGACATCCTAACCTTGAATGCCAAGTATAATGCTTTTTATCATAGATCTCTAAACCCAAAATGTTTCTAACATCAGCCCAACTTTCTACATAGAGGTGTATTTGAGAGTTCTTTCTCTTATTTTTCCGCTTCTTATTTTTAAAGTTGTCTACTCTGTCATGTCTAAAGTGAGGCCAAAATATGATTTTTGAAAATGGATGAAGTCAAAGTGAATGTGGTATCTTGTTCACCATGTTTGCAATTATAAATGATATTGCTTGTGTTTTAAGTTCAAAGGCTAGCAAAAAGATTGACATAATTTAACTTGGTGTTAAGTTTGGGTCTCCGAACTTGTACTTCCAGATGAAGGCTTGTGTCTGATGATGTCTGGGTGTTCAACAGAGCTTTCAACATCATACGCATGTTCTATTAATCATAGCCCAACAAGCTGCGAGCGGCAAAGCCCATAAGATTTACAAAAATAGTGCGAACCAATAGTAAATTATGCAATCGTAGCTTTTAGCAAATACTCATTACTTATAGACAACTGTCATTCGAACAGATCAAAAGCTTGGTTTAAATTTAGGAGGTTTTGAAGAATTGAAAAACGTAGCCTTAGCCGAAGGATTTACAGGAGGCGATCCTTCAGCTGTAAGGTTGTTGGCAGTGGTAATTTTGTTTAAACAATTGTTAAAATAACGGTATCATTGTGCTGGTTTTTTGCTGTTCGGTCGCTCATCGCCACTTTCTCACCCATCTTGGACATCGGCTTTGACAAAAGGTGTCGTATGCCAGATGATTTGTGCTCGTAACCTGTACCGATCATTTGGGCTGGGAGCCTTTGAAGTTACCATTGATTCGAAGGGCAGCGCTAAGGTACCAACCAATTACCCCATGCTTTAACAATAAACACCGATGCATGGAATTAACTGCATAAGGCTTGGCCTGCATGACACCTACGAGCTAGTGGGTCTGGTAAACTGAGTGTGGTAATTTGTGCCGCCCCTCCTCTCATTGGTTTCTCTAGTAAAACTTTTTTTTAACTTTGCATACGTCTGCTTGAAGCTATTTTTATTAGGTATTCTGTGTGCACACCTTTCAGATGAGTTTTTAAAATGGGCGTACAGAATAGGAGAATAGATATAAACTTGCATCAACCTTGACACTATTTCCTTTGTTCTCCCACCAACGTCTTCGTGGCAGCTGTTTTCGCCACTACCTTAGCCACCTTAGAACAACATTAGAGATCATTAGGGTTAGCACAAACATAGTTCTAGAACCAAGCTTAATGTATTATTGATGTTATGTGTAAAACTCTGGAGCCATATAATTTAGCTTCATGCTTTTCTACAAAGACTCCACCAAAAATTGCGATCCAAGCTTTCGAATTTTCATAAGCATATAACAACACGGGTTTTGTGTGTTGTAATGTGGGATTTGCTACTGGCAGCTTGTGTGAAGATGTTCAAACCTCTTGATTACCCAGTTCCCTTTAGGCACATGCCTTTTCGTTCTAATAATCCATATGCAATACTGTCGATGGTATTCCTTATGCTTTCACCTAGTCTACTCCTATAGTCCAGCGAAATGAGTGTGTTGCAATTTCCCACTTTTCTATTTTCCTTCTTGCTGTCTATTTTTTCTGGCTTTTCCTGCAGATATCGAATTCCAACTAGCTGAGAATGAATCAGAAAAAGATAACGAAATAAAAGAAAAAAGGAAAATGGTAAGATCAATGTCAAATTTGCTCCCTTATCAGATGAATTTATCATTCGCTAAACATGACCCTTGACCCTTGTTGCTATTGTACACTGCTGCTTGGGCTTGGATTCGTCTCAGTTCATACATTATATATATTTACACCTTTAAATATTCTCTCAAGTTATTGGTGATTTATTGGGATCAGTTCACTTGATTGCTGGTCATCGTTATCGCTGCTCACTTTTTGCTGGCCTAATGATGATGTCACTTTATTAACTCAGTATCAGTCTTTGTAAAGTTATAACCAACGAGTTACTTTTAACTAATTGGTGTGACAGGTGGTAAAAGTTTCTCTTCAAATTCGTTCTTTCTAGATCTCATTCTAGACGAGTGCTTTTATGCTTCAGCGCTTGTGTCCCCCTGCCTATTGCCGCCTATATTTCCTTCGTGTCTTCTGCTATTTCTTATAGAATCTATCTCCACACGTGTCTCACTCATCTGTCTCTCTATTAAATTTATTTTATGATTTTTTTTCTAACATTCTATCTGCTTACAAATATATACGTATTTGCGCCATTCAGGTCTATAGATGTTGCACAGGTAGCAGTAAGGAGACAATTTCAGTACCATTTGAATGTAGGATTGAGTGAAAGGCCAAACAATGGTGACAATGTAGAGTTGGAATCATCCTAAATAAGAAAATAATAAATTGGCCCCTCGCTCCAAACTGAAAACTCTTTTCATTCTTGATATAGTCCTGCCTCTACTTTACTCGGGTTCCCACCTCACCGCTGCTATTCCTCTACATCTGACTGCTCTCACTCATATTTTATTCATTCAAATCTCGACACACAGTTATTCCATTTTGATTTAATTTGTTTCATATAAATAACCAAGTCATTAAATTTGAAACTCAATGTTTTTTATAAAATTTCTTTGTATTCTGTGCGATTCATTCCACATCCCGAAAAGGTAATGATCAATACTTCCATTATTTATTGTGCTAAGTCAAATACATTATATGAAACTATGCAAAACAACTAAAAAGAGAAATCCAAATTATATGTAATAAAAATTAGTAATACTTTTGTTGTTACTTGAAGACTCACGAACTGAAGTTTAGATTTAATGTGTATGTATGGTGGGTGGTATAACGGTGGTGGGTGGGTGGTATAACGGTGGTGGGTGGGTGGTATAACGGTGGTGGGTGGGTAGTATAACGGTGGTGGGTGGGTGGTATAACGGTGGTGGGTGGGTGGTATAACGGTGGTGGGTGGGTGGTATAACGGTGGTGGGTGGGTAGTATAACGGTGGTGGGTGGGTGGTATAACGGTGGTGGGTGGGTGGTATAACGGCTGAGGGGAATATCCTGTGTCACTCAAAGATATCCTAGATATAGTTTTTAATTTTTTTTATTATTTTAATGTTTATTTGTAATTTAGACATTGTTTTTCATTTATTTACTAAATTGCGATACTTTGATAAATTGTTATGGTAGTTGAATGTTGAGTATTTCTACATTTTACTGTCAAATATTCGGTAAAACTTATTGTGTGTGCCGAAGAACTTTTTATATAGATATAGAAGATTCTTTTTATATAGATATAGAAGATTCTTTTTATATAGATATAGAAGATATACAGCCAGGGTTCGGTTCTATAACAGTATAAATGATGTTTGTATTAGAGTGCAAATAGCTCATCTTTTTACACTATGCTTATTATCTGATTTATTCAGAAGTAATTGCGATATTTGTATTGTTTGCAGCAAGTGCAAACATTGGACTGGTGATATTTATATAGCTATATAGCTATTAACTGTTGTGTGTTCATCTGTTTGCTTTTTCTGTCACCATCTTTATTCTCTAATTGGGACAATTATTATTCTGAGGCATCAGAAGGTGGCTGAGTTGCTCGAGTGGTTAGAGCACTGGTACAAAGAGCTGAATTTCATGGGTTCAAACTCCATATTGACCAATATTTTAGTTATTTGATCAATTGCGGGTGCAGAATTTTGTGATTGTGGGAAAGTTGGTACATTTCAAACAATTGCTATTGGAACAGAAACAGGCTTTGACATTCATACCACACTTTATCATTTCTGATAATTTAGCATTCAAAAGTCAAAATGATTAAAAATACAGGTTATATTACCGATTCTGTGAGTCCTCTTAAAAAAAGCTCAAATGAAGCTGATTTCAGATAGAAGGAATTACAATAAAAATACAAAATACTATTATGGAGGCTCATATTACAACACCGTGGTGCTGTTTGTATATTATAGTCAAGATTTTTGCCAACTTCGGGTGTTTCCCACGATTTCTTTAGAAAGTTTTTTATTAAAGCGTAGAATTAGTTATTACTCAGGTTTCTAACAACCATATTTTCATATGCTTTAGCTTATTCGCTTCTGCTAACACCGCCAACCTCTGCTAACACCACTGACCTCTACTAACGCTGCCGACCCCTACTAATGATGTCGACCTCCGCTAGCATTTTCGGCCTCTGCCAGCATTATCGGCATCTGCCTTTTAGTTCAACTTGTCTTGCGCCTCTCACCATACAGGAGCGCCTGATAGAAAAGCTCAAGAGCCAATCAGCTTCTGAAGCAGCGCCACCTAACCAATCAGATAATGATCATTCATCACACACACTTTCACTGCTTCACCAGCAGCTAGCCGACAAGAGCAGGTATTGCGGGCTTTCACTCACCACCCCTAACTATTGCTTGCTTCCATTTCATTCAAATTTGTTACATATACTTGCTATAACATTGGTGGAGCTACATGTATTTTACACCCAGAATTACCTAGACTTTACCCTTTTCACCACAGCTGTCACATGTTTTTTTCTATTGTGAGGGTAAACTGACAATGTTAAATGCTATTGCGCTAATAGTAGCGAATAACATTACAGATTAGGGTTTGAATAATTTTTTTGTGTGATTTAGACTCAAAGGTTCGTGGTCGTTGCAAAATATCAACCGGAAACAGCTGCAACACTATATAATTACATTAAAAGGGCACGCTTTTTGCTCTGTGTTATTGTTCATTCAAATCCTTACTAATGTAAGCATACAATGCAGATGATTTCAGAATTTTGATGAAACAAGCCATTTCTGAAAATAGCTAATTTTTGCAAACCATTTAAATTGATTTAATATTCAATTTGTTTCCGAGTTGCTGCCAGAACGATGTACATGTGCATTTTTATTTTTGTAAAAACTGATTCTTCAAATAACCTGACAAAGGTGATTCACTGTTAAAGTCTCTTACCTACAAAATGATGTTAACAGGTTGTTTCGCCTGACACTCGCTCAACAGGACCATTACAAAAATGCGATTGACCGAAGACTTGACATTGAACTTTGTGTTTTGATCACATTCGGTAGAGGAACGCAATAAACACAGGACGTTGTTCAGTGTGAACTTGAGTGTCATTCAGGATTTACTTTATTCGTTTGATGCCATGAATTTTATAACATTTCAAAGGCCTAGACTTTCATGCAGTTGACATGAACTGCCTACTACTAGTAGTTGACATGAACTGCCTACTACTAGTAGTTGACATGAACTGCCAACTACTAGTTGCTTGAAAATGTATGCATTCATCTTGTTTTAATTAAAGAACTTGCATAGATTTTTGCATAGACTTTCTTTCCTTATAGAAAAACATCCAGTTTGGGAGTTTTCTTTCCTTGTATAAAAACATCCAGTTTGGGAGTTTTCTTTCCTTGTATTAAAATATCTTGTTTTGGGGTTTTTCCAACGCTATCAGTTTCAAGAGATCCCTCAATTCTTGTGTTAGTAATCATTGTCCTTAGAATGTTTAGGAGGGCTGTGTGAAAGTCCAGAAATCATTTTACTTGCAACTTGAATTTTCTTTTATCTATTTATCAAGGTGAACCTCTGAACACGTTGTTATGCTTTGTAAAGCTATTTATGTGTAGATATTGGTAATCATATTAATTTACAGTTCATTGGTTGTTGTCTTCCACTTAGTCTGTAGGATTTTGTGGTATAGCATAATCTCATGTCAATGGATTATTCTACTTGCAGTCAACTAAAAGCATCGCAAAGAAATTATTCAAAATTGGAGCAAAAGGTGACGCTGCTTCAAGAAAAGATTAGCTCATTAGAATCTCAGCATAGTAAAGATAAACTTGTATATATCCAGACAACAAACAATACCTTAGAGCAACATAAAATAGACATAGATATTCTTAAAGAGGATCATAGTAAAGAGTTACATAGACTTAGAGAGGAGCATAGAGAGAATATTAATAACATGCGCAAGGAATATGACGCCTCCGTTCATCAGCTAGAGGTACAGAGTAGTGATCAGTTGACTTCTCTTCAACATCAACTGGTAAGTGTACCAGATAGAGATCAGAGTCTACCTGGGATCATAACCTTTTTTAATGATTTAATGCATTTTTCTCAAAAATTGGACACTTGGTTATTTTGTGAAAAATTATCAAATAATATCAAAACATACTCAATATACGTTAATTTACTGCATAAAACTAAAATATTATGGAGATGAAATTGCTAGAAACTGGAATATTTTTTGAATTTTTAGCTTTCAAATTGTCTTTCTCAATGTTTGCTGTGATTTGTTTGGCGCATTTGATCTAAAGCAGCCATATTTACATAAAGATATTAAAACAAGAAGGCGTGGCTAAAATGGCAGTATGCAAGTTGTACTGTGGTATATAGAAACCTATGTATGTGTATAAGTATATATTATAGAAAGTTTATAATGGTCATACCAAAGGACTTGGACAGAAATGATGCAGATTTTGAAAAAATCGATAGATGCAATGTAAAAATTAGATCTCACAACAAGATAATGCTTTGGTAATATTATTAGTTGCGCTAACGGACATCTTGTTTTACTCAATTCTACTTGCTACATCATTGTAATGGAAAGAAAGTTACCATTACAATTTAGTTACCATAGTTATCGTGTCATTATTTTGTATATCTAGATAGTTAGACATACATGTGTAACTAGTAACAGAAGCTCTGGAAGTACAGTGAGTCATGAGTTATACCGGTGAAATACAGTGCAAATATCTACTGTTAGAAACCGTGTTGTCCATGGCGTGGCAGCTGTGTTACTATAAAGAGTTTGCCAGGGTGATGTGTAAGTAACTTACCTATACTTTTCTTTGCAGCAAAAGCTTCAGAAGGACTACACTAGTCTTTCCAAAGCAAAGGCAGCATGCATCAAGTGTACGTCGCTCACTGATCAGTTGGAAAACATTCGAAAGCATTCAAAAGAGGTCAGTGTAAACTGAATACAGTAATTCCTCCTACTTTGCAGAGGTTCCGCTCCAAACCCTGCAAAATGGGATTTCTCTGAAATATAAACTAAATTCTTCTAAAATCGAAGCCGTAATTTTAACACTTTCGAACACTAAACAGTTTTCTAAACGTTTACGATTACCACACATGTAAGTAAATGTACATGTCACCCTTGTACAGTACATTGTACATACAATGCTGAACTTCATGAGACATTAACGACTAATGTATGGTAAAGCATGACTTGGAGGAGAATCAAGGCTAAAATCAAGGCTAAATACTCTTGAGTCAATCAGGGTCTGGATAGTAAAATGATGAAAGCACTTATTGACAATTCTCTGAAAAAGGAGGAGGAGAGATGGTAAACATCCGTTCAATAGTTAAAAAGTGGTCTCAGACTATAATTGTAAGGACTTTATTTTTATTGCTGACATCATCAACCAGCTAGTTACTAGGGAACTTTTATACCAATAGATTCATTCCTTAGAGGCAAGACTGACAGTGTGTACATATATAAATAAAACCCCGCGATACAGCTGAACCATGATAGCTATAGTCACAATGTAGGAGAGATGCTGTATAACATTTGCTATGAATGACAAGCTCTAAATCTATGCTTTCTACATATGAATAATATGTCAGGTCTTGGTTGACTGTCAGACTGTTCAAGGTTATGTAATATATCAGGTGTCAACATATTCACTAGGTGTCACTTAATGCGCTTGATTCTACTGTATCTCCAGCATAACATTGGACAACACTTGCAGACACTTGGTATCCTTCTCTTCTGTCATGTTCACTACAGAGAACATTGTTACAGGTAGAGACTTGCAAAGATAAGCAGATACAGAAACTTTCTAAGCAGGTAAAGAACCTTTCAGCAGAGAAGGAGAAGCTTAGCAGCGTTATAGACAGCAAATGTCAACTATCTGAGAGGTTGAAGCAACAGGTTGGTATACCTGCTGTTCTTACTTGTACTCCTAAATATTGTTGCACTCTATTATATACATGTAAATATTATATGGTTGTTTCAATTATAGTTTCATGTGGGTCTGAACTAAATCATAAATATTTACACACAAAATTCATATTTTGTTGGTTTCCTCAATAAATAATCACAATTAATCACTGATGGACTATGGTAACTTTCCACTGAGCCAAACGTATGGAGGTAACGCACAAGTTAGTCTAGTTTTTGAAGTTGAGTCATTTCAATATGGTGCATATTTGTTCCTTTAGCGTTTTTCATTTTCACCAACTAAATGTATACATCCTGAAATAGCAAACTTGTTTAGGTCTTTTAGTAAGCATTTAACGAAGAAAACAACAGCATTGTTCCTGCGATCACCTTTTCTCTCTTGAGCAGATTTATGCTCTATTAGCATGCTGTGGAGATGTGTAACTTTTTTATTGATATGAGCAGATGTTTGTAACTATCATAATTCAGCGTCGTTGCACACTGTTACAGCAGTTGAAATAGAACCCAGCTTGCCTGTTATGACTCCAGAATAGATGTTTTACTATGGATATCCTTTTTTCATGCTATACACCGATTGTATTCCTTTTATATTCATCCTATCATTCTCAGTTTGTCCGTAACCAAATGAATGCTAGGTAAAATAACCTTTTTTACCAATTTTCAATCAGATCTCAAAAGACATAGCACTCAGTCTATTAAGCCTCCAGTCACATATCTGTATATACTTTGGTTTACTGGCAGGTATCAGACACCCAGCATCGACTGAAAACATGGCAGCAAGATGTTCAGAGTCAAGTGGAGGCAAGTAAGCTTCAGTCTGAAAAAGACCTGAGTGAGCTTAAGACGGAGCTGTAAGTGGCTTTCCTTTGATTGCTTCTGAATTCAGATTTATAGATCATTGGCAATGGTTTGTGTGATGTCCCGTGTCTCATGTGTCTGTGGTGTATCAGGTAGTTTATATGGTGTATCATGTGGCATATCAGGTAGTTTATATGGTGTCTCATGTGGCATATCAGGTAGTTTATATGGTGTCTCATGTGGCATATCAGGTAGTTTATATGGTGTCTCATGTGGCATATCAGGTAGTTTATATGGTGTCTCATGTGGCATATCAGGTAATTTATATGGTGTCTTATGTGGCATATCAGGTAGTTTATATGGTGTCTTATGTGGCATATCAGGTAGTTTATATGGTGTCTTATGTGGCATATCAGGTAATTTATATGGTGTATCATGTGGCATATCAGGTAATGTATATGGTGTCTCATGTGGCATATCAGGTAATTTATATGGTGTCTCATGTGGCATATCAGGTAGTTTATGTGGTGTCTCATGTGGCCTATCAGGTAATTTATATGGTGTATCATGTGGCATATCAGGTAGTTTATATGGTGTCTTATGTGGCATATCAGGTAGTTTATATGGTGTCTTATGTGGCATATCAGGTAATTTATATGGTGTCTCATGTGGCATATCAGGTAGTTTATATGGTGTCTCATGTGGCATATCAGGTAGTTTATATGGTGTCTCATGTGGCATATCAGGTAGTTTATATGGTGTCTCATGTGGCATATCAGGTAGTTTATATGGTGTCTCATGTGGCATATCAGGTAGTTTATATGGTGTCTCATGTGGCATATCAGGTAGTTTATATGGTGCCTCATGTGGCATATCAGGTAATTTATATGGTGTATCGTGTGGCATATCAGGTAGGTTATCATGTATCATGTGGTGTCTCTTGTGGTATTATAGTTAAACCTCTTCTGTTTATATAATGCTGTTTCCTACAGATATCTCTTTCCTTCACCATACTCTCATACCTCGACATATGAGTTTAATGCATTCCAAGATCGAGCTCGTATGTCGATTCTCTCGTATATCAGTTCTCAAAGCAGTTTTTTTCATATCAAGAAACTAAATAGTAATAAATCTATTTCCCGTCCTCTGCAGAAACCAACTAAACTGGAAATTACAATGGAAAACCGTGTTTTTAATGCGACTGCTTTCCATCTACTATGTAAGGACTATGACATGTGCAGTTGTTCTTTCTTCTGCCTTCATACAGTCTACTCAGGTTTTCACAGGAATTAAATTAAATTATCAAACTCTATTCCATACGTGTGGTTATAGCCCAGCAGATAGTTCAGATTTTCTCTCAAGAATATATCATAGTAGGTAAATTATTTGAGCTAATTTTCATTAGCGCAACAATAACATAGTATTTACAGATATGGTCCTCTAGTTCAGTTCTTACTCCCTGTCTATAATCATTATCATTGATATGTTAATATAAAACTGGTTTTTATATGGCTGAGTAGTTAGGAGCTAGTATATGAGTACTAGTGGTACTAAATGAGTACTATGAGTAGCTAGTTGTATGAGCACCCCTAGTTATGATTTGATAGAAGTTATGAATTAATACCAGTTATGAGTTGACACTAATTATGAATTATGACCTGTTGTGAATTAACACTAATTATGAGTTAAAACCCAATTAACAGTGGTTATGAGCAAACACTGATTATGGTGGTTGATACGTACAATACCAATTCCAACTCTTTTATCTCCACTGAGTCAGTTCTGCTTCAGTTAATATCAGTATTTACTGAAAATAACATTCTATAGACGAGGCTAACAGATAATTCCCCTAAAATGATGACTTGAATGTTTGGATTTATCTGTATTGCACTTCTACCAGCCAACAATGCAATATATCACATTCTTCTTATATTATCCAGTGAGTCTTCGCAAACTCTCTTGGGGCAGCTGAAGAGAAAGTTGAGTCTGTCTGAAACAGAGAATAGCAAACTCACTTCCTCCGTCAGTTTCCTTTCTGGTGAACTGCACCAGGCCAAGGAGGCAATGCTGGTTGCTAGCCCAAGAGGCCTAGGGAATGATGGGACATACCGAGACACCTCTGATTTTCTCTTTAATGAACTCAAGCACCAAGGTTGGTCGCGTCTCATTGCCTGTCTTAGTTTTATATATAATGCTTTGCAGAAGGGTCTCCTTTTCAGCATTAGCTTGAATGTCAATATCGCGATATCTCTCAATGATTGATATAATATGGTATTTTATATATTAGTTTTTAATATATTAACAATATATATTGTTGTATAATGTTATATATTGCTGCGATATACAGTCAAACATGGATAACTCGAACTTCACGGGACCGAGCGAAAGTGTTCGAATTATCAGAGCGTTCAAGTTATCAGAGCACTGTCACAAGTCCATGTATTTACTTATTTATTAGTGGATACATGTACATACACAAACTATAATATAAATCAAAAGCACAAATGGCTTGTTTCAAATTAAATGCTTCTAATGTAAAGTTTAAAACGTTTTTGTCAAAAAGTATAGAGATTTTTCTATCACTTGAGATTGGTTTGTTGTTTGAGGTGATGTTATTGCCAGGACGTTTTTTAGATTGACATTGGCAAAACTTGATCGTTGTTGAAATGCTCAAAAGAAAAGACATCAGTACATATACAAACTATAATATAAATCAAAAGCACAAATGGCTTGTTTCAAATTAAATGCTTCTAATGTAAAGTTTAAAACGTTTTTATCAAAAAGTATAGAGATTTTTTTATCACTTGAGATTGGTTTGTTGTTTGAGGTGATGTTGTTGCCAGGACGTTTTTTAGATTGACATTGGCAAAACTTGATCGTTGTTGAAATGCTCAAAAGAAAAGACATCTTTTTCTTTTGAGCGTTTTACTCACGATCAATTTTGCCGATTTTTCTTGAAGTTTATGCAAAGATTACCTCACTTTACCTTGCTTCCGAAGGGCAATCGCTAAGCGAATGTTTGGTATAAATCAAATTTCACCAAACCTTTAGAAAAGTCATTGACAAAAATATTTTGTTGATGGTGGTAATAACGACGCTTATGAATTACGAAAAGTTGAGGTTTACCTCTATGGCTTGGAATAAAGTGATTTTCTAAAGCGATAACAACCGTTTCGGTAGCCGTTGGAGAAAAAACAGTTCGAGTTAACAGTGTTGAGTTCGAGTTATCTATAGCAATTTATCATTACATGGGAACGAACCAAAGAAACCGTTCGAATTAACCATGTGTTCGAGCTATCCGTGGGCGAGTTATCCATGTTTCACTGTATTAATCTAAACTCTCTCTTTAATAGCCCAATTGTAATAATTGATTGGCCTAACAAGTTGTGGATGGGACTACAGTCATACTTTGACTTACGAGCTTAATGCGTTCCAAGACTGAGCTCGTATGTCAATTTACTCGTATGTTGGTGCAATTTATTTATATATAGAACAATTAAATATATATTGATTGGTTTCCATACTCTAGAAAATGCAAATAAAACACTCAAAACAAGATATTGTAACAGAAAGAACATGTTGGTTCTTGTCCTAACTTACCACATGCTTTCAAAAAGAAACAAATAAAAAATAATGCAAGGAAATGTGATAAATTAAAATGTAAAATTAAATACATACAATAGCAGCCAACGCTAGCATTTGCCAGAGAGGGAGATATAAGTTATCCTTCATTACAACAGTTGACTTTGATAAATTTGGATTTTATCAAAGTCTTAAAAGACAAACTTAGAAGCAAATCTAAAAGCAAACTTTTATTTTTAACTTAACGTAATTAAAATTTCTTCGCCGCTCATAGTTTGAAGTTTCCTGCTGGTTAGCTAATTTTTCCTTTGTTTCGCTTTCACGACTAGCCGGCCGTTTTAAGATGAACCTATCCAAGGACGTTTTCCTTTGTCGCCCTTTCAACATGTTGCTATTAGGACGAACACATGTGTCGTCACAAAGGTTTAATGCACGACCACTAGCCATCTTGTTCGAATGTCTATTTTTATAGTTTTGATAGATAGCACCGGCCTTTTCAAAAAGCGTCGTTTCAGTTACGCTGTCACCGGCCAATTGTTTATCTTTTATCTAATGCCTGAGCGGTCTCTCCTTCAGCGGTCGTGAAGATCGCTGCGCCATTTAGAAACTATGGTTAGTCCTTTTGCAAGCTAAACGCCCCGAATATAATCCTTCTGTTTGATAATTGTGGATGTATTTCTGTCATATTGCTGAGCTAGCTCAATCACACATACACATTTCGCATATTTTTTAATAATTTTCCATTTAATATCAATTGTTATCATTTGCTTTTTCTTTGCATTATTTTTCATTTTACTGGCAAACTTTCAGTCTACGCGCAGTAATTTTAATTCACATAATTCTGCACTGAAAAGTGCGCACAAAAACATGGTACAAAAGTATAACCTGAGCAGTTGAAAAATACAGGTTGATGCTGTTGTCATAAAACACCTCCGGCATACTTGGCAACTGACTCACATGCTCGTATCTCAAACATGGCTCGTATGTTAGTGCTAAAACTTGCTTACAAGCTGGCTCGTATCTCAAGTTTCTCGTACGTTGGAGCACTCGTAAGTTGAAGTATTACTGTATAGGAAAACCTAGAATTTTATAATATCAGTAATAATCAGCAATATACTTAAGTTAATATATTTGGGTTTCACGGCAATAAGATAATACATCTATCAAAATCATTCTGTTTAAAGTCTAGTTGTCATTTTTAGTATTTGTAGAGACTTAGTTTTCTGTTTTATCTCACTGATGAAATTGCATATATATTTTAACATGAGAGTACACAATTATTTGATGTGTCACGCAATGTGTCGTGCGATACGCCGAGTGATGCATCACGCTAGAAGTCGTGCTGTGAGTCGTGCAATGCAACAGTTTGCTTAATCAAACTCCTAGTTCTATACTAGTCGCTCTTCCAATATTGGTATGATGGAGTAAGATAACTCCTAACCAGAATTCCTTGGCAGAATACACGGAGCATATGTGTGAGAAGTTTGGACTAAATTAGCCAAAATACTGTGGAAACGCATGTTTATGCAAAATGCAGACACATACAATGAACGAGTGGGCTTTATTAATATATACGTATGTGTAATAGTTACTCAATAGTTAGTCGTGTTACTTCAGAGATTCTAGCCGAAGGTCTTTGTAACAAGATATTTAGAAAGATGATTAGGTCATTGCTTTTGTTAGCTTATTTGTAACTGCTAGTCTTAATTCGATGACACACTCTTTTATCTAGGTATTGTTCAAACCCTCTAAAAGCTTTACATGTTTAATACTAAAGAGGTTTATTTATATAGGTAGCATTAATTAACTTAATTAACTGAATCATACATTTAAACTTTTCCATGCCGAATATTTCACCAAGTTCATATTGCTGATAAGTATCTTTAGATGTAATACAATTAACATTTCAATAATTATTGCGATTTGTATTTCACAAATAACCTTTGTGAGCCTGATCGATTGTCTTTGTTGGTATTTTTATTATAATCCAACTGGTTTGCTTACCTTATCTTTATGTTACCACCTGTCACCACCTGTCACCACCTGTCTCAATCTCATATTTATGGCTATCTTACCATTATCTTTTAGTTGAAGTCATGGAAGTGAACATGCAGAAGGTACACGAAGAGGAGCACAAGCTAAGAGATGAGAATGACAAGTTAAGGCAAGAGTTGTCACAAGTTCGCCATGAGCTTTGTAGCTGGCGAGATAGTCGTAGGTAGGTAGTGGGAGCAGGTCAAACTGTATATTTGTACTGTATATTAAATCAACTTGCATAATTTTTAATTGTTAGTCATTGGTCGCATTTGCATGTTATCTGCTTGGTAATTTGCAGAAGCTCTCTTCCACGGACGTTCTGCGACACTTGCGGAACATTTGATCAGCATGCCACAAGTCAGTGTTTGCGACGCCGCTCGTCGTCCTTGACTCCCCAGTCTAACCCTATCTATAGCCTGAGTAGGCAGTCACGATGCAGCATCTGCAGTGGTAGGTATCCTAGAGCTGCCAGGACAATTTTGATGCGCTTCTTTTTACTATAATAAGAAAAATGTGAGCAGGCACTTCTGCTAATAACTGTGTTAAGCAGAGAAGGATAATTAGGCATATCAACTGTATATTACCTTAGTAGACAAAAACTGATAATCAACTTGGATGAGTTTAGTTTAGACCGAGGAGTGTAGAATCTAGGGAGGATGTCTGAGACATCAGGGCAGTATTGACCATGAGATTATCTTATTGTCTCACGCTGACCTTACTGTTGTAGCAGATCTCATCTTGTACTACTAGAGAGCTGCCTTATTCCATGGTGTCATGTTTACTACTAGCTTAATATTTAATGTACCATAAAATCTGTAATTGAACATCATGGCGCTCTATTTTTCAATCTTTTTGCTCTAGTGGCGGTCAATTGGAGGGGGTGCTCAAATAGAGGCTGGCGTTGTATTTTTCAAATAGCTCGTCAGAAGTTTGGGAAGATAAATTTAGCCTTTGTCGGGGGAAGCGAATGTCACCTTTAGTTTGCCCTCTTTTTTTGGTAGAGCGATATTAAACCTTTTGAATGCAGTAAATCTGCTAGCTTACCTCCAACTTGTCAAAGATATCTTAATAAAATAAGCATTGGGAAGCCGAAAGATTTCTCCACCAGTTGATACCTGTTGCTTGCAATTAATCTGCAATGATATTATAGCTTGTGCCTTGCTTTGCAGTTTGTTAGAGTTTTTAATTTTTATTTCATTTTAAATTTGAAGGCATATTTTTATTTTACATCTATATTTAACGATGCTGAATAAAAGCTCATTGCATGCATTAATATGTTTGCTACAGTTTGCAGCCAAAACTACAATTTTATGTGCAATAGAAGTGGAGTTATGAGCATCAATCCATTGTAAGTCATGTTAAAAGAGCTGCAAGGATGCTATTAAATAGCATCCTTGCGGCTCTCTTAACATGACATTAAAATTTATAGCATGCTATTAAATAGCATGCTATAAATTTGCAAATTTGTAAGTTATACCAGGGGTGATCATAAAGTTCTCGGAATCATTTTCCTAGTCAAATATAAGACCATGTGCAGTTGTTTTGGTTGTTCCATGTTGCTAAGCAGCACGGGATTTTCCCATAGCCAAAGTTTTACACTTGTCAGAGCACCCGCAATGAAGTTATAGTAGGCAATGTCAAGGTCATTTTTTATCATTCGTCGGATTTTTCGAAAATGAATGAAGTAGAAGAGCAACGCGTTTGTGTAAAATTTTGTGTAAAACTTGGAAAGTCCGGTGCTGAGACGCTCCAAATGTTACGGACAGCTTATGGAGACTCTGCCCTTAAGCAAACAGCCTGTTATGTATGGCACAAAAGATTTAGAGAGGGAAGAACAAGTACTAAAGATGATGACCGCATGGGCAGACCGGCAACTTCAAGGACCACAACTGCCATAGACCTTGTGAGGCAGCAGGTGATGGGAGATAGGTGATTGACTATATGGGAAATATCAGCAGAAATTGGGCTTTTTATGGTACATGTCATCTTATTCTCACTGAAGATTTAGGCATGAGAAGGATCTCTGCAAAGATGGTACCCAAACTGCTCACTGACGACCAAAAAGAAAAAAGAGTTAGCTGTTGTATCGAACTAAAAGATGCTTTAACACAAGATCCTGACTTTATTTCAAAAGTTGTGACTGGGGATGAAAGTTGGGTCTATGGATATGACCCAGAGACCAAATCACAAAGTTCTCAATGGAAATCCCCTGGCTCTCCTAGGCCTAAAAAAGCTAGAATGTCTCGCTCAAATGTAAAAACGCTGCTGATAACATTTTTCGACATTAGAGGTGTGGTACACTCTGAATTTCTACCACATGGTCAAACTGTGAATCAGCATGTGTACAAATACATTCTGATAAGACTTAGAGACAGTATCAGAAGGAAACGTCGAGATTTGTGGCTCTCAGGTGACTGGTACCTACACCATGACAATGCTCCGGCTCACACCTCATTGATAGTACGTCAGTATTTGGCAAAAAATAAGGTGTCTGTGCTTAACCATCCCCCTTATTCACCTGATTTAGCACCATGTGACTTCTACCTATTCCCCAAAATCAAATTGACAATGAAAGATTTGATGACATACCAACTATTCAAAAAAATGTGACGAGACAACTCCGAAGCCTCACGGATCACGAATTACGATTAACGGTTTTTGTGTACTGAGACAATTCCTGGAACTTTACGATCGCCCTTTGTATAATGATAATCTATCAATTGCTAAAAATATATATTCATAAGCAAGTGACATAAACGAATCATACTTTTATTACATGAAGAAACAAAAATTTACTTTTTTAAAACAAAAATATTTGCATTGTTTGCTCAGATAGCTGCGTTCTGATTGTTGCTTTCGATGGAATGGGTTTTTTCTGGTTGTCCAGTACCTTCCGCAAGTTCTTCTGACCTCAATTGTTTTTCTGCACTGCCAGATGAGTCGATATTAGCATCCAAACAATTTTTTGGCAGAGCAATACTTTTACACGTTGCATTTAGTATAAATGCAATGCGTAAAAGTTTTGCTTGCTAAACGCACCCTTCACCCTAAAACTAATCGTTCACCTACCATCGCAAATGTAATCTGTTTTGTATATACAAGTACTTTGAAGTATCAAGACCGCGCTAAACAAGGAACTACTATTAGCTTGAGGCAGTTATCGATTATTTCTATGTTCTTGCTTTCAAAGTTTCAATGGAAAAAACAAAAAGCTTTGAAAATATTTTAAGGAAAAAAAAAACAAAAAGCTTTGGAAATGGTCAACGAAGGAATAAATTGTTATTTATGTAAATGATTCATTATTAATACGATTTTATGGACGCTTTTTTACTGATCAATTGATATTATGGGCTCGTAAAGATCAAATAATGTCAGTGGCGGTCAAATGAAGGTGGTGTTCAATTAGCCAGTGGCGGTCTATTTTTAATCCTTCTCTCAGAGTGGCGGTCAATTGGAGGTGGTGTTCAAATAGAGGTGGCGTTCAATTGGAGGTGGTGTTCAAATAGAGGTGGCGTTCAATCGGCGATTTTACAGTAGCTTAATATAGCTTAGTGTTTAATACGTGTTTAATACTATAATATAATAATATTATTCCTTGTCTTCATACCTTTTATAGATTCTCAAAGGAATTTGCTATATTAATATTAGCTCATTTTTGTTATTATTATAAGATTACTATTTACTAGATAGAGTCTTAATGAGGTTTAGTGTAGTCTTGTAATCCAGCAGCTAGTAGATAAGAGCAATAAGCTCACTGTCACTTGATCATACAATATAGTAAATCAGTTATAAACTTTGTATATTGATTGTTCGATCTTTCTCATTTTCATTGAAGATGCTTCCTTGTACAATTACTAAAATTTAAAATCCTTGTTATTGACAGCGGAAATATCATCATTTAATAAGCTACTATTTGTTTCAGTTCTTGGCCACTGGACAGCTGACTGCACTGTGGATGAGTAGTCTGGTCTACAGTTAGCACCTCAAAGGATTGTTACAGTCGACACCTGTAGTCTAGCGCTGAAAAGTCTCTACTACAATCTACTGCCACTACAGTTGATGCCATTTAATGCCTCCTGTTATGTTGTTTCGAGTTGTTTTCACTTTTCACTAGTGGCCTTGACCTCTCAAGTGTTTGTAGTAGAATGTAATGTATGTTTGGACTGAATCCCAATGTCAACCTCTGAATGCTTCATAGATTTCTTCCTTATTTCTCTCTCCTACCAATTCTACCTCGATGCTTGTTCAAAAGCTCTCAAATTTCTTTGCTCGTAGCTTATTGGCTTATTGTCAAGCATAATTCCATCCTTCCTTGTGATTCTTTTCTGTGATCTGAAGTTCTTATAACAGTATGTTATATATTATATATTTTATATAGTTGCACTGTATTTTATTATGCACAATTAGTATTCATTATATAGCATTATTTGTGATGAGCTACATTCCCACTAAAACTTCGAATTTCTTGTGATTTTGTGATTGGTTAATTTCAAACACTGATCTCTCAAATAGCCATGTGAATTATATAAAGATTTTAGTGTAGTGTAAAACTGGTTCTATTTGAGATAATTTATGAGATATTTTGGAGCGCTTGCAATATTCATTAGATATATTTTGATATTTGTTTAGATTTTACAAAAATTTGATTATTTTGTTTTTCCTTCTGTTCTTTTCTTGCATATTTATACATTTATGTAAGCATATTATAGATATGCCTTTCAATACATTCTATGGAATCTGCAATTGTGAATTATAGCTGACAAAATTTCATTGGAAAAGAAATTATGTCAGAATTTTATTGGTATTTTTATACATTAAACAATTATGATTGGAGGATTGTTTGATTTTAGATATTGGAAACTTTAATAAAAAAAATTCTGTACAATGAACACTAAATTGTTTTGACTTTAATTTTCATTAACTCGTGCATCTAACCAGCTACATCTCACTTCTCGTCAAAATATTCCTTCACCTAGCAATGTTACCTCATAATCTCAACCTTGCACTGAGTTCTGTATGAATTTATACTTTCAAAATATTTTGTGCGTAAAATGATATCACATTTGACAGGAAGTATAGGGAACTATTCAGCAGCCATGAACATGGATGTCAATATAATGGTGATCTCAGACATAGACTTCAACTAACCAGTGCCTGGCTCACAACTCACTTTACAAAAAGAAAATCTCCAAATGATCTCCATCAGAATTCAGCACTTCACTCTATCCTTTTTAAGCATATGTCTTGTTTAGCTGTTTATAGCGTGTAATGCTACGAACTGTGTCTCATTTACTTGGCTGGCCAATCAGTGAAAATGGGGATGTTACTGATAGCAAGTAGAATAATCACACTCTGTGGTGGAGTAATACTTATAACCTGCACCAGGTTGAGAAGCAAGGACTTTCACTTTACCGTCCTATAAACATGATGTCAGAGCAATATAACAGTAATGTATGCATACCAATTTATTACAAATACAACAAAACTTAGTTATTGCTTTCTTAACAATATATTTTAAGAACATTTACCAAGCTAATATAAATTATCTCATGTGCTAATTGCCAAAGATATATTATGCTAATAATAAGTTTTGATATAAACCAGCGATGGGAGATATTAGATAACTAGAAAACATTCAGAGGAAAGCAAAAAATAAATTACATTTGGTTAGATTCAGCATGACTCTAGCCATTTTAACAAAACAAACAATGGTGTTAATTAATATATTATGGTTTGTCAAAATCCATTCTTTTAAGTGTTAACTCCTTTCCAAGTGTTTTATAAGCATTAACTACAACAATTGTTAAATTTACACGCATAATAGTCGATATAGTTTTTTCAGACAAATATATTAGACTATTGAATGAGGTCTAGTACAGATTATATTTATGGAGTTAATGTCATGTTGAACTGTGAGGCTTTAGCAGATCATGAGCTATTCAAAGAGTAACAAGTAGTAACAGGTGCTACAGATGTTCACCTAGTGTTCGCCAGTCATATGGTTGTCTATCTGCCAGAAAATTATGGAAAATAGCTAAGCATAAAAAGTAACTATGCTTATGCATGTTTTCGCAAACAATAAAAATTTCAGTGTCTGCTTTCGTTTTTCCCAACCATAAGGTAATATTGGCTCAATGCGGTGGTTTGTAGCTCTGGGTAGCCAGCAAACAATACTGCAGTATAAGCACTTGGGCTAAGGTGTTTATACATCACAAATAGTCTGGTTTCTGCATATTTTACCGAGTTTAAGATAATTTGCTTGTATACTGCACTTCGTTCATATTCCCACATCCATTGGCTTGCTTGTGGCGTACAGTGAAGGTGCTTGCAAGATGATACCAAAGGTTCCTACGACGCAGGCTGAGGTGAACAACCACAAGAAAAACCTGTCAATGACTAAAGCAATGAACTTCCAGTTCTCCTGAACCTGCAAACATAAAGTTTTTACAGAGTGAGCTGAGGATTGGTGTATTTTGTAGTGAAGACAATGATGCAATGAAAACTACAATGAGTAACTCTGTGTGTAACATAAAGTGAACTACCAAATCAGGCTAATTCTCAATAAAAAAGTTAAAACGTGTAAAAAACGTTGAATTACATAGATATACAGATGGATGTATGTGGCTCAATATCGGTATGGGTAGTTCTATGAGGTGTTTATTTTAGGTCTCCTCAGAAGATCTTGCCAAATACATATTAAATCATTTTAATGATGAGGTTACAGGCGTCAATCATCAGAAATAACCAATGTTTTCTAAGTGCCAGGGTATGTTTCAATAATCAAATTTATCTTGTTTGCCTTAATATGAATCTGTAGCATGAGAAAGGTTATAAAAACTCTAATTGGTTTAATCGAAATATCATGGTATGTTCTATAGTAATGTAGCTTTTATCAGATTCATTTCAATACATCATGTATTGCATATCATGAGTATCATGTATACGGATGCCTGTACAGATCATACCAGATACGTATGAGCTGCGCAAGCTCTCATTGAAAGATGTCCTTCAATATAAATAAATCGCCAGGAGATTATTATTGCATTTACGTTTTTCATGCAAATAACTTGCTAACAAAAGTATGTTCTGAACACCGGTCCTGTGAACAAGCTCTTAGTGCTTTTGGTTGAAAGCTTCATGAAAATATATCTAAATGAAACAATTTGCAATAGGGACTGATGATAAGAAAGTCTCAAAGACATTTTACTGGTGTTTGTACTTTTATACCAACTAGTAGCCTGGCATGCTGGTGCGCTGCGAGAGAGCATCAGGTGTAGTAAGTAACTGCACAATTATTCCTGAATGGGGCAAAACTGTAGATTGGCACAGGTGGTCGAGTGTCGGTGTACAAAGCGTAAAGTTCCGAGAAAACATTTTTTCTAATTTCTATGCTTATCTTCGGACAGATTGAAAAACGTAAATTTTATTATAGAAAAAACTAGTATTTCGCTGTCCGGTGAGATATCATCAGGTGTGCTAATAAAATGCAATGAATAGGTATGTTTGTAATAGATCTAACACATGAAAGGGAATGATTGACGCATGTGGTAGAGAGAACCCCAAAGTTGCGGGCTCAAATCCCATATGGTACAAATCTTTTTCCTAACTTCCAACAGGGCTTCGAATAGATGAGCAGAAAGACATGGCTTCTACTACAGTAAAGGGGACAGTAAATATTGTGCGTCAACGCTCAATGGACACAGTTTAGAGAAGTCAGTAAATTTATATACCGAGGAGTGATATCTCTCAAGACTAGATGTACCATCAGACGTTAGTGTCTATAAACCTCTTAAAATACACTTTTTCAGAAACCAACATTTTGAACCAACATTTTACCTGCTCTTCCTCATCCTCCTCCCTAAGCTGATCAGCAATAAAATTAATATCCTCTAAAGCTCTCTCTATCTCTGGAGGATACCGGAGCTTTCTAGGCTTCTTCGTGCTAGCAGCAGGTTCACCACTTGCTTGTTGTCGGCCGTTCGGAGAGTTTGGATGCGTTCCATTCGACCTTTTAATAGAGATTATAACCATTACCTGATTGGACAGCTGCCGTCGGTACTTTTCGCATTTATTCAATGACTCTAACAAGAACAAACTCATATAAACTATTTGAAGGTAAGGTGAAGAGCTTTTTTACAAGTTGATGTTGACAGTATCCTTAAGAGTAGAGAAACAACAATCAACCAGCTTCCAGGTGCTAGCAGGTGATTTTTAATATTTTGTTACTAACAGGTAAAAGTGCATTAGAAGAATTACCTCTGCATGGCAAGCTTGACCTCTTTAGCTATTTTATCTTTGACACCCATCGCCAGAGGTTTCGGCCGCTCCATGAATAGCAGTTTTGGAAGAATATGGAGACCTAGGTTTTTTAGCCACGGAGGCATAGAGTGAGTGGCTTTTGTTCTGCCGTCGATATTCAAAACAACTACAGTGATCACCACAGAAAGGGTGACTAATATCATGGTAAACAAGAGGTACTTTCCAATGAGAGGCACCACAAGGGAAGTGGGCGGAATTAGATCAGCTAACAGTAGAAAGAAAACAGTCAACGAAAGAAGGATTGATATGCAGAGAGTTATCTTCTCGCCGGAGTCCGATGGTAAGTAGAACACAAATACTGTAAGGAAGGAGATAGCCACTGAAGGAATTATCAAATTAACTGTGTAGAAAAGGGTCTTTCTTCGAATTGTTAGTTGAAATGTGACGTCAAAATATGGATGAGGACAGCAATCGAGATAAACTTTGTGTCTTGTTGCAGGCACGGATAGCACGTCCCATATGAATGACTGGTAGTAGCCTGATAGATCCATGGCCATTGAAATGTTGTATTCACCAGTCATGTTGGGATTATCTTTGTGCTGGAGGTCCACCTAGCAATATTATCAGATATCAATACTGGTAGTTTTAAACGGTATATTATAATACAATATAACACCACAATGGTTTTGTTTTGAGCTAAATTTGTCAAACCTTATGATCACAGGCTAGCACTTCTTATTTTGTGTCTGAGGTAATACTAACAATGATATTCTTTGTCATCTTCTTGCAAGTGCTCAATTATAGCCTGCAGCTTCTATGCACTATGTATAGAATCACATGTGAACATCTCTGCTAGGGAAGTAGTACTGCTTCCGCGATGATTTGGTAAAGAAATTTGTACCACTCAGCACACCGATTGGGCAATTTTAAAGTACAATCATCTAGAAAACTGTTGATGAACTTACTCATAAAAACCAGCGAATCTTCAATCTATTAGAGAGAAACGCAAAATAAGTATAGCTGAGACTCTCTGAAAACTGGTGATAAAAATCACAGTTAATAATAAGAATAAGTAGCCCCAATGTTTATATATGAAATTAGGTTTTATGATGTCACTGCGTCCTGTTTTTTAGCTCCAAGTCTCTTCCCAAGATGTTCTGCATTTGCATATTAAAAGCATCTCATTTAGTTTGTGGATAGCTGAATAAAAACTTTACTAACCACGAGTAGACGCCATTGGATTAATAAAAATACAACAGTCCACATATTAGCCAATGAGAATTGAGACAAATAATCTGCATTCATTTCAAAATTTGAGACTTGTGTGAAAATAAGTTAGAGAGAGCTTTTTATCACCAAAACTGCAAGACCATCCATTTTCAAAATTTTAAGGAGTGTTTAGTTATTTATGAAAGTTGTGTGTGATGAGATCGGATGTACGTTAATAAATCCATTTTTGTCATTGCATACCTCTCTTATTTCTCTGTTAGTTTGCATAAACATTATGTGTTGTGACATGTTTTGTCCCATTTTGTCTCAAGTTTATACACATTTGTTTGGTGCTTTCCGGCAAGCTACCAAAAATCGTTGGTTTTCACACTGCATCTGGTTCCTGACAACCAACCTATTAAATACTTGCAATCAGGCTGTCTGATTAACTATAAAACAAATCTCGAACATTGCCAGGCTCACTTCTAGCCTAACATAAACACGACTCAAATGAATATAAAGCCAGTCTCACCTGTTTGCCATCATAAGTCCATGAGCCAAATTTCATATCACACGTCTGCTCATCAAATGGAAAGAACTCTACATCAATAGTACAGGTGCTCTTATATATAACGGGTGGCTCCCAAACTACCCTTCCCGTATGATATACTGTAGCCTTTGTGACCAAAGTTGCCTCATAGTTTCCATCAGCGCTAAAAATACAGGTTATTCATTATATCAGTAATACTATAATAGGTGGTCGCTATATGGGACAATATAGTTTTAGTTGTATATCTCTTGACCATCATTAGGAGCGTGTGTCCTCCCCTCCCCTTCTCCCCATGAGATTTATTCACTTATAGGTGTTAGCTCGTAATGAGTAACAGTTTGTTAAGAAATTACTACTCATTCAAGATTATGGAAGTTTTTTAGAAAACCAACAACTTGTTGCTGTCTCAGCTACGCTTGTCTAAACTTAAGAAAAGGTTCATGTTGACTTCTTCGAGCATTGCAATGACTCAATGTACTGCGTAACATTACATAGTATGCTATAGTGTTGGAGTAGACTATTTGAGACAGCAATATGGTGATAAAAATTGTATTTTTGTCTTTAAACTATTGTGTCTAGCAATTAAAAACATCAGAACCATTAAAAAAACAAATAAATATTCATAAATGTTCTTTTACTAAAATTCTTAGCGCCTGCTATTAAAATATTCTTGCCAGAACCAAGTCCTAGCGTTTTTTGAAAGGAGTTTTCCTACTACACTAAACACATATTTGACAGCCGGCTAACATTCAAAGATAACTGCTTAGTGTAAAAGCGGGTCAAATGTTTCTGTAAAAACCAGCAAGCTATAAGGTAGTAATCTTACTTGTTGAACAGAACAATTCCAGGTTTCCATAGATGCTCTGCTGGAACATATAAATGATCTATTTCTCCATATTTATTTGGATCCCAGGCTAAATTAAAATCATCCCATTCCTGCATAAGGAAAGATTCAATGAGCAATAGCATGTGAGCTACACTTACTACATTTGGCATTGTTAGCTCCTGAATTCTGTACAGCAATATTTTCATTCGTAAATCTTATTAATTTTCACAACTGAACTTGAGATATTAAAACGTTTTATACTTCAATCATATGATGATTTGTCACACATTCCTCTGGCATTTCTGGCCCTTGTGGGAAACTCTGGGAATACTTTGTTGCACCTCTCAATGCAACCACTCATGAGCAAATGTATAATAATATGCTTAATTTTTGTTATCTACGGTTAGATGCAGAGCAAATTTGATGATGAGCATGTCCAATATACAATGTACAATATAACTACATGTATAACTGCAACACGTCAACCATTTTTAATCGTTTGTTTAACTTTTGCCAAGAGCTAAGGCTAGGTAATGTTCTTTTTCAGATCGACATGATTTTATTATAAAAAATACTCAAATGCTACTTCTTTGGTAGTTGTTGAAGCTGATTGGCTAAAACAAGATGGCTGCCACTCCTGCTTTCCCTATGCTTTTGTTCTAACAAACTATGTAAAGAAAATACAACATAAATTTTCGCACAAAGGTTTAGCTTCGGTGAAGTTGAAAAATTGATTAATCTGCAGTATTGATCTATGCTCATTTGTGGGAACCGGGTCAGTTGCCACCTCATGATGAGTCAACAAGTCAATGAAACACTATACTCGGTTCAGATCAAGGTCATGCAAAATGCTGTGTCTTTCTATGCAAGCTCATGCAGGTATGCGGTTGAAGTGAACCGCGATAGCTATAAAATCAAAGGGTGACACAACCAAAACCTGCGCACACTCTACAAGAGCATTGTCCTGCCAAGGTGCAGCACTCCGCACGCCATACATACAGCACTGATTTGAAACAGGCATTAGCTGAATCACTCCATGTTCGTACCATGAATAGTTAAGTTTGAGTATATCCAACTAATTATGTACGCTATTATGTTCTGTATGCTAGAGTACCAGAGATAGTTCAATTGGCTCACCAGACATATTGATTCAACATTATCAGCTTGACTAGTTTAGTAAACTTACCTGGTTCAACCAGACATTAGTTGTCATTATTTGATTCTTTTCATCCTAAAAACAATCAAATGTATTTAGTATCATCCAAAGGTAAGAACTACAGACAGATCGACAGATATAATATGACAGTTTTTAATGAAATTCGTATCAAAGCAAGCAGCCTAAAATTATAAAATACTAGTACTCAGGCAGTCCCGTGCGCTGTCAGATATCATAGTGTGTAATACTTATGCGCACATTTAAGGTACTGCCACATGTGCCAATTTTTTCATTTGTTATGACCAAAATCACGAAATGAACAAAAAACATGTCTCTATTCGGCCGAACTCACAAAATTGTCAGAGCTGGGCATTCACACTGAAAACGTTGCCAAAACGCTTTTAATTGGTTGAACAAATTATTAGCGAGCTATTTTAGCAGCTATCAAGATTGGTATAGTCCAATACACGTATTACAACACAATAAAAGTATGAGCGTAATTCAACATAGTACATACGATGCAACTGCCTAGATTGCGCTATTGTTGGTTCTTTATAGTTCGGACACCATGCCTACGAGTCATTTCTTTTTCAATAATAACAATTTCTTTTTTAGCTGCAAAAGTTCTGTTGTAGAAAGAGTGGCCAACTTTAGCGCAATCAAGTCAGTTGCATCGTATTTACTACGATGAATTGCCTTAGTATTTTTCTTGTGTGTCATAATACGTGTCTTGGACTATATAAATTTCTAAAGCTACTAGAACCGTGCGCTAAGAATTTGTTGAACCAATTAAAAGCGTTTCCTCAACGATTTCGATGAGCATGTATGTACAGCTCTGACAATTCTGTAAATTTAGGTCGCAAAATTCTTGTTTTTTGTTCATTTCATGATTTCGGTCGAAACTAATGAAAAATCGGAACATGTGGCCGTACCTTAACTCTTTGATGAGGAATTCCTCATCAAAGAGTTAAGGTACGGCCACACGTGCCGATGGAGTAGTGCAGATGGTACGTGTGGTGATGGCAGTTCAGATGGTAATGCACTTGGCTGGGAATGTGAGTATCAGGGTTGACTACTGTGCGATGCAGTATTTTTTGTAAACCTTTTAGTGCTGCTTTGAACAGATGGATGGACAGACACAACCTTTATTGCAGTACAGATTTAAATATATTGCGGGAAACAATTGTAAAATGAACGCTTGCTGCAATTTGGTAGTCAACCCTTTTTCCTGTGAATGTTGCTACCAATAAAAGTCAGCAGCAAGAGCACCGGCTGCCACAAATCAGTAACATGTAACCTGACTAAGTTATACAATGTGAAAGTTTGTAAGTAGCTGTAATCGTTGAAGGAACAGTGCTGGCAAACCTAATGCAAGAGACGACGTAATTTTCCAACTCAACAGCCAATCAAATAGATGGTCTATAATATGTCTCTAGTTTGGTTATGAAGACCAACAAATTTTTACTATAATTAGAGCTGTGCCTGTCTGACTGAATCCGTGGTGAGAGGTTGGAAAAATATCTACAATATATAGGATTTGAACTCACAATATTTCACTTTGGAGACCAAGACTTTAACACATGCACCAATTGACCACCTTACAGTATTACTGAATAATTGTGCAGTTAGTTAATCTCTGCACTTTAACAGCACACCTGATGATCTCTCACAACACACTAAACAATCAGGATACTGGTACAATATAACAAAGACCTGACTGAATGGATTGTTCGGCAAAACATAGATGTACTGTATGTTTCACTTACTATTCCTATTAGCTGCGTGAGACGGAGGCCTAACTTGACAGTGAGTGTATCAGAGTTGTTGGCGACTGGTCTAATGAGCTTATTGTATCGACTGTTGACCAGCAAATCATTGTACAGTCTTTTGGCATGAGAAGTCGCATCTTCATAGGCTTGCACAGTTACAACGATCCAAAAACCTGTCAATGACCAAATGTGCTTTTGTTGCAATTGGGTTGATTAAAATACAACGTATGCTGGGCCATGAGGGCTGACAACTCTGAATTAAAAAATTTGGGAAAACACTTTTTTCAATTCATTAAAGATGAACTTACACAAAACTTAAATAGATTTTATCAGAAAGTATCGGCATTTGTCTATCATTTGTGATTGTTTTTGATGTTTGAGGTAGTCTGAGTGTCAGAATATTTCAAGATTAAAATCGATAAAACAATTGCGGTTAAAAAGTTCAGATCAAGCAAGTGAAAGTCCAACTTGGACATCTATAGCTGCAGAGAAACCACAAGATTAGAGCGCGTAATGCTGCAAATTGATTGCAATAGCTGATATCAACTGTCACAGCGATAACAACTAGTGATCTCATTTTGCCCATATTTTTTCTGTAAGTATTTCAATCGCAATGAAATCTTGTTGATTCTTAACATCTTGACAGTCAGATCACCTCAAACATCAAAAACAATTCTAAATGATAAAAAAACGCTAAAAGTTTTTGATAAATTTACTAAAATGTTGTATATGTTCATCTTTTAGTCAGTATCGATCAAAATTCGCAGCATAAGTGCATTATACTTCACACTTACCATCATTTTTATCTAAGAAATTCCTGTTTTTAGTGATTAGTGTAGAATTACTAGGTGGAAAGATGAATGAATCAAGCTGAAAGCAAAACAGCAATGAGTAGAGTGATTGGAAATCAATTTTTAATATCCTACTTTATTGTCAATAACTTCATTTAAGTAGAAATGTTTTCCAAATTATGCCATGCAGCCATAATAAAACAATGAAAAAGAAAAAAGAGTAACGGTTAGGCAATAAAATCAAATAAATTATTTTACACATAGCGTTTAAAACACTTTTTTCTGCTAAGAGAATGGATATTAGATGAAAGATTGTCAAAGTAGCAGCGATGACATTTTCAAAATAATTTTTAGATGCTTCGGGCAATTAATTCATATCACGTAAGTTGAAATGCGTTGAAAACCTGTAACAGTTCTGTGAAATGCGAGAACAAAAACCATGAAAGATCTTGAAACCTTTAATAAAATAAACTAGTGGTCTATGAATAACATCGCGGACCTGAGTTGTTTAGCCATTATTCTACTCTAACCAAACACAAGCGGTGTGACTTTCTAAAATTATCGCACAAGGTGGTACAATTCCTCCTCTTTTACATAAACACAAGCCACACCTCTGAGTGACTCACTTGCCAAGCATTTTGGTCACATATCTTTCATTCTCAAACAAATGTCACCAGCCTTTATTATCACTTGCGTGGTTTGTGTATAACAAGTGAGGCCACATGTCGAAGGCTTTTTCTACAGCCGTTCTCCATTTTTATTGTATTTTCAAGTAAACTCATTTAAAAAATGCGTGTCACTGACAGCGCTAGTCAGTCAGACACATATTATGCATGCCACTAACAGGACTAACCAATGAGGTTTCACTATTATGCACGTAGCTAACAGTGTTAGCCAACCAGGTTTCAGTAGCACGCGTGCTGCTACTGAGACAAGAAAATGAATGCATGCATTATACATGCTGCTATTAGCGCTAGACAATGAGACACATGTATTATGCATGTCAACATTAGCGCTAGCAAAGAAAATAAAAGCAATACAATCACTCTCTCATTCATCATCAACTTTTGCGCTTCGAACAGCCACTACTTAGCGCTGAAAGTTGGCAGCGCTGCCTTCATTAGCAGCACCTCCTGGGCTGTTTAGCCAAATCTGGAGAATCGTGCTATGAAATTGTTTTATGGCTTTGGAAATTAGAAGCTAAACATGTAAGAATTGCCTCGCACCACTATTTCTCAAAAGTGTAAAGAAACTTTTCCAAACGTAAACTAAACAACACATATGTTATGTTTCAGCCCCAGAAGATTGGTCAATTGACGGTTGGCCTAATTCTGATTGGTCAATTGATGGTTGGCCTAATTCTGATTGGTCCAAAGATAGTTTGTCGATCAACTAGTTTAATGGTCTGACAGGTTGAAATACATGATTTATCTGAACCCCAACTTGTCCATATGATTGATCTAATTATTGTTAGGAATAGTTTGTGTCATAATGGAGTCTTCTGTATGTACAAATATGGTATCCAAATATAAAAAGGAAGCCTACTACAGATTTGTGTACAAAAAGGTTTCAAAAGAAAAGTTCGAAGAAAACTTTTTTGGAGATGCAAAAAAATGAATATGTAGGGGTCTGCCATAACTCACTCAATGTTTCTGTGAAGGTATTCATTAGTGTTAATGTGCTAATACTGCATGATCACAATAATGCTAGCGGACTTGAAATCAATCAAAGAATGAAAGCTGCCTAGTAGCGCTTGTGACTCTTTGACTTCGATGTTTAGTTCTCTGTAATGAACAGTGTATGCTGCCCATAATTGATACTTTCTTGATGCCAGACTCAAAAGCCTAGCGAAAAAGTTATTCTCTTACAATATACATGTAAGTAGTAAAAATTCTAGTTCACCGTCAAAGGTTCGAGTGTCTCCCCTTATGCACTATTCACTAAGGCTTTTACACAAATGTAATTAATGCAGCATAAAAGCTGTTTTGTAACAAATACTGAGCTAATGGTCGCAGTTACCTCTACCGCTGTTCTTGCGGCTGATTGCTAAAGGATAGAGTTTTGTGTATTTAAAGACCTCTTAAGCTAATTTCACTCACCTTGTATCAGCAGGAATGCATGCATTGCTGTCCAATTCAATAGTCTATTAGTCATCATGTGCGCCTTGAATACATTTTCTCATTTGCCCTGGTAAATATCCAATATGTACATATAATCAATAAAACAGGGCAAGCTACAAACTTAATTGTACGAATTACTGCAATACGTAGCCCAGTTAGTTCATAGCTGATCTAGCAATGTAACATTAAATTTCAAATTTGAAAAAAGTTGACAAACTTATAATGTCATTTAAAAGTTTAATGCAGCAATGCAGAACAAACATGCAATCGCTCTTAGAAAGCAAAATCTATACATGCATCTATATGAGCCCTTATGTGACCTTTTCTTATTCTTCATTTGTTCCTGATTCCTTAAACAACTCAACTAAGAATTCAGTGTTACATAATTTTCGAATTCAACTGTAGCAAAAATCACCTTTACAACTATTATACATTGTTGGCCCAAAATCTTCATTGCTGGGATAGACGTTACCTCTTCAACTGTTTCGATTCAGCTGCATTGAAAGTATGTAGTAATTATTGTCAAAGTTTAAGACAATTAAAAGAACATCAACTATTATTTAGTTATTCTGTAAGTTATTATTCCTCCAGGCAGCATGGCCAAATAATCACAAAGTTTTTTCTGCATTTCATCAAAAAACTAATTTGTGTTAGGTTTTCTGGTTGTTGGGTCATCAAGAAAAATGGAGCATAGTTGACATTTGCCACAGTTAAATACTATTAATAAATAACAAAGCTTCACAAATCACTTGCACCACTTTCTCCCCTCCCCTACAAAAAAGGTCATATCTGTAGTACAACTAAGAATGCGGACAGCTATCACCTTATTTTCACAGAGAAAGTGCTCGTGAAAATACACTAATTTAACAATGCACGCAGAGTCAATAGTGGATTGCACAAAACCTATTGATAGAGAGGATTAACAGACCATGAAGCAATAAAAGTTAGCAATACCAGAATAACTTGAGAATGTAGCATACATTTAGTCAATTGGCAAAGTTTAATAAATTAATTTGTCAATTCTAGTTTTTATGGTATTCCTTTTTAGCTACCAAATTTACTCAGAGTAAAAAACTAAAAAGCAGCAAAAAGCGCTTTCTCAAAAACCGAAGTCTCATAACTGAGTGTTTTGACAAGACCTCAAAAAATGAGTACGATATCTGGTTTGCTAGCTGCAAACAGAAGCTGTGCATGTTTTTAAAAACACTGCTGCACAAAAATCAACTCTGTGATTTTAGCTGGACTTGAAAAGTTTGAACCCAGTGGCAAGGTAACCTCAAATACCAAATACATACCCAGTTGTGGAGAGCATATTAAGGCTAGCAGCCCTTTTCATGACTAGCAGCTATTTGAAAGAATTGAAACCTTACCTGTGGTTCACCAAACTATGACTCCAATTCTAGAATGACAATTCTCTAATGGCGCAAAGAGTTAACAGGATTACTCACTGTAGATAACTAACTACTAATCTTTGACTGTCAAACGGTAATCACAAGCATCTAACCGCTAACCACTAACCATTAATCACCAACTGCTGCCAACTTATGATCGACCCTCAGCCACTAAGCATAATAAATCCTAATTACTGACCACTAACCTTTGTCAATCAACCATAAACCACTAACCCCTATCAGCCATAAACCACTAACCTTTGTCTATCAACCATAAACCACTAACCTCTGTCTAACAGCCATCAACCACTAACCTCTGTCTATCAACCATAAACCACTAACCACTATCAGCCATAAACCACTAACTCCTGTCTATCAGCCATAAACCACTAACCTCTGTCTAACAGCCATCAACCACTAACCTCTGTCTATCAACCATAAACCACTAACCACTATCAGCCATAAACCACTAACTCCTGTCTATCAGCCATAAACCACTAACCTCTGTCTAACAGCCATCAACCACTAACCTCTGTCTATCAACCATAAACCACTAACCACTATCAGCCATAAACCACTAACTCCTGTCTATCAGCCATAAACTACTAACCACTAACTATTGAGCACCCAAACATTCTCAGTGACTGTGAATATGAGACCTCCAAACAAGTAAAACTTATAAGCAATAAATTTATAACGCATTGATAACTAAAAACTGCTAACAAAGTCATTTATTTTTTAAGTAGCATTCTGCACTAACCTGCCATGCATCTATAATAACTCTCTATCTATCCTGAAGAGTACAGCAAACTGAATAAGTGCTCAGAGCTAGCAAACGTGTTTCTTACGGAGATGAAAAGTGTTTACCCGGAGAGAAGCGTGTGGAAGTTGAGCTTATTCTGTTACCTCTTAAAACTTAGCTAATATTTAATCAGCCTTTCAAGACGTTTGTGAGCAAATACAATAGAAGGTGGCACACACTAGGATATAAGGCTAACTGAGAAGTATGAAAAGAAATTTCATGACGAGATCAATGAAGCAGCGTTAAAGATTAGAGTCTGAATACTGCTTCTAGAAGTCATCATGCTTCTGCGAAGGTAAGCTCTGCTGTATGTTATTTGAGATTATTCAGAAAAATGTATTGTTACCATTTGGAATAATTGTGATTTATTTTCATATAAGTTGCCGATCTAGAACATTTTAGAGAAAGTTAGGTAAATGTTTTCCTTACAAAGTATTCAAGTAGTAAAATAGATATACGTGTACTCATTTTGGTGGAATAAATCATACAGAAGGTGCCAATTCGAGAGTAAATCTGTACAAGGAAACTTGACTCTGTTTTTATACAAAGTAATATATAGATGTAAGTGCTGAATGAAAAGCATCAGAGCAAGTATTAGTCATAAAAGATAAGTAAAAATATATTATAATAGAATGTAATATGTATAACATTTGCTTATGTACGTTATTAAAAAAGCTTCATATTGTCATCTAAAAAGAAACATTTAATCCATCGTTCTAAAACTGACTTCTGTCATTGATTTTTGCAACTCAAAGTGAACCAAAATGATATTTATAAATGGAATGACTAGTCTGGAAGTAAAAAGCCATGGAGTTATGATGCAAATAAATTAATGATATATCTTGCCTATAGGCAACTCTGACATAAAATAAAAGCATAGATTTGCAAACTGTTTTAGCTGACGACTGACCAAAATGTCAGGAGGCTCTGCTTATCCAAAATTTAGTGTTATATATGTTATCATCACACTACTAGTAACAGTAGTATAACTGCTATATATGTTGTTTTTATTTTAAGCAGTTTAAAGCATTATTAATTATTTCATCTCTGATGAGCGTCGAAAAGTTCAGTGATAAGCAAAATTCACAGATTAAGCTGTAAACTAGACGGTTTGATTTGCCCTAAAAACTAGCCCTATAAAGAATTTGGCCTCTAATTCAAGTCACATACATGTACAGGCTAATTTGATCTTTGGCCTTTACTGTGATACCAGATGCAGAGGACTGTATATCTAAATTTTATTTAGTTTTAGCAGTGTTTGAAATTAAATTTTTTTTGTCAAGTATTAAGTACATATAACTGCATCCTTCTTATGTCTATACATATTTCAATGATTTTCCTTTCTTCAAGTTCAGATGAAGTTTGCTTATCTTAGGTATACCACAGTATAAATACATATATACATTTGTAAAGATACTACATGGTCAATATAATACACAATATATGCTAACTATATTTACAGATAAAATGTAATAGGTAGATAATTATAGTGAAATAGTGGAGCCTATAGCGTGAGAATGCATATACTTGCTACCCTCTCATTATTTTCTGAATAATAACTATGACTAGAATGCCCTTTTTCATTATCGAGTGTGTTACTAGCCAATGTTAAAAAAATATCTCAGTAAGAAAAGTTTGCCTCATGGCAAATGAATCTCTTTTTCAAATTCTGGCAGCAGCCAAGGATCTAGTTGAGAAGGTTCTACGAGCTACAATACTTGTTATACATGCAAATTGGGCAGAGGGGTTAGCATATATGCTAACCACCAACTTAAGATCACATAGTTAAAATCTGTTATTATATGGTAACGCTGCGGGTGACACACATTCATTGTCGTCTGCTGTTGTTCTTAGCCATGTTTACATATAATATGGATTCCTGAGCACTCAGCTCCTGTTCAACGACTTCTTAGACATACAAATAACTTTCTAATGACTACTCAAAGACAAACAGAGGCTCAGCTAATGACACTATTATGCCAAGCAATTCTATTATTGTATATTGAAGATCAGGTTGGAATGAGCAAAAGGATATTATGGATAATCAAACAGGAGTGAATGTATAGAGAAGCTGATAAGAATGAAGTTTGATCCAAAGCTCAGTGAGTGCATTAGAAATCAATAATGACAGCTTTTGACAGCTTGCGCTGGTATTTGGTTCACCTCTTGGTTTAACTCTAAGTAGATATGCAGTCTGTAGTAAATTTAAGTTCTTTGAAGCCTGACCATGTATATTCAAGCATGTCCTCTAATCCCAGACTGTATTAACAACTTCCAATCGACTGTAAAAGTACTTAAGATAGCACAACTCCTTGTCAACTAATTACCATATTGAAGGTCAAAACATGTAGAATTCAATAAAAAACAAAAATCAAATATTACTAATAGTCTTTTTACACTCAAAGATGTGCTATTTTAAAGGTAACTGAAAGAACGTAACGGTTGCTGTACACTGAACCTGATGGAGTGTGTATATTTTTATGAGTAGAATAACATTTAGTTTTAATGAGAACCTTTAACTTTTTTCTGAAGAGAAGCTTTTTTAGTTTTATTTAGTTGTCAAGTTTATTACTAAGAATTTCAACAATTTCAAAAACTTATGTACTGACGGCAGCCATTTATCATTTCTTGATCGGATAGAAATGCCTTTCATATTTTGGTAATATCTCCAGAACTAATATTCTAATCAACTGGAAACTTTTCAATTATGCTGAAAACATTTAGCTTACAAAGCAATCCAAATTTAGTAAACTTGTGTAAACAAAAGGGACAAAAAGAACTTATGTTCTGTCGGCAGCTATTTTATATTTCTACGCTCAGCTAGAAATGCCTTTCGTATTTCGGAAATACATTAAAAAGTAATAATCCAAACAATTTAAAACTTTGAAGTTATGGCGTAGGACTAAGTAGAAAAACATATTTTTAAGTTATCTCAGGCTTAGGCTTCAGAATGTTAAAAGTTTAATAGTTATCTCATCTGCAGAGGTCAGAAATAGAGATTAACTTTTTCTTTGAAGAGATTTCAACAGTTCAATTTGCAAAACTCTGTTTATTCATCTAATTATGATTAGTATTGCTTTGTTTTACAAAATTACATGATTATAATTAACACAGAAAAAAACTTAACAAAATATAGTTTTGCATTTTAAAATTTGTATGTTTATATAAGTGACTAAAGATAAAATATAAAGAAGGTTTTATAGTATGCCAACAGCGTATGCTGTTTTGGTAAACAGAAAGGGAGTGTGGGAAATAAAGGGGGATGTGAAGGGGCGATGTAAGGGGGGGGGATGTAAAGGGGAAATAAACTAACTTTTCATGGTGGACATGTAATGAAAAATGTTTTTATCAAGCATTACTGAGTACTCTAGTAAGTTTGACTGTGATATAAAAAAGAAAATGTTTGTTTACTGATGTCTGGTTTTGATTCTAAACAGTTTTTTTGGTAGTTTTGGTACAATTTTGCAGCTGTGTATTTATTGGCAGTATAGCAAAACAACTGATGCAAATATTTTTTAACTTGTATGAGACTAAATCTCTATAAAAAATAAAAACCAGTTTTTAGCGGCCAGTCCCAAACTCTACTTTAATCTAAAATAGCCAGTTTGATGCCTCAGCTTCAGAAAGCCTTAGCACTATCTCTCTTTTACTACCAAACCAGCCAAACTCTCTGTAACACTAACAAAGTTGTTGAAGTTGTACACATTTTACACTTGAAAATTTATTTTTCACATCTATCATGAACTTATCATAAACAGTAAAATGCAACTTAGAATTGATTTTATTTGAAGGCCTTGTGTTGCTGTTTCTTCTACTACTGCTGAAGGTCAAGGCCAATCCACATGCCAAAAGACTCTATGAAGATCTGCTAGTCAACAGTTCTTACAGTAAACTTATCAGACCCGTGGCTAACAATAATGACACCCTCACCGTCAAGTTGGGCCTAAGGCTTTCTCAGCTCATTGGAATCGTAAGTGAACTGATCATTTTACAGCAGACTGCAAAATAAAAGAGTTTTCCTAACAGGGTATACAGTTCATCTAAAAATTAAGCAAATGTTCTATTTGAGCTCTCATCCATATCAACTTTACACAAAAAACTATAAAAGCAAAAATTGTGATGATGCTATCACATCTTATTGGCAAAATTTGTCATTTTCTGGTTTAATTTTGTGGAACTTGTTTTGAGAGTTCTATAGCATAGCCTAAATAGTTGTCATTCCTAATATCACCTTATTAGAATCTTGTTGGCTCTTAATTTGAGCACTATTTTGTCCAGTTTAGTTGCTTTAACACTGTCAATAATATTGTATCAATTCTAAAAGGTAGTCACCAAGGTTAATGCAAGGTCAGCTACGTATAAATTAGTGACTACCCAGCTTCATTTATCTCAATTAAATTAAATAATTGCATAAAAGTATATCATTTAATAAGGGGACAACTTCAAAGTGAACAGTCATTTTCATTTAATGATTTTGTATCTTTTCAAAAACTCGTAAAATCATAGAATTAACAATAAGATAATGTGTGCTGTTGAATTTTTACAAATAACGAAGCAGAGTAAAAAGCCTAGCAGAACTACAAATAGCCTATTGCCAACCTATCTAGTCTCTGTGATAGCAACATAAGCAGAGATAACTGTCATACAGTTTCAACACTGCCAACGCTGAACATAAATATATTTTAGGATGAGAAGAACCAGATCATGACAACTAATGTCTGGTTGAGTCAGGTAAGATTCCACAGTGTGTTTTTTCTAATACTTAAGAGTGTAGTTTAACCTTGAGACCCAGTAAGTAGGTTAGGAGCCTTAAATGAATTACCACAAATTTTATGGATATTTTACCCTTTTCGGTAAGAATCAATAAAAGACAGACAAAGCCATTGTATAGATTAGCCTTCAGCAACCATGTGCGATGCTTAATTAGAGTATCCAAATTTGACGCTTGTACAAAGTTTCTTTGCGTGTTTAGGTGTGAGTTATAAATAAAGTGGATAAAGCTAAAATAAACTATTTCTGTAGTATAATTTTTGCTGTAAATCTTTTGTTGTTTAAAATAAATCTCCTCTCTTAGCTGGTAATCAAATCGATTTATTAGAACTGTATTTGAAACCTTGAAGGAGTGGCTTGATCTAGGATTAGCTTGGGATGAGGATAAATATGGAGGGGTGGATGTGCAATACGTCCCCTCAGAAGATATTTGGTTACCAGATATTGTTCTATATAACAAGTGAGTGATGAGCTGGCTTGATTAAGTTGTGGGTGATGCACTTGTACTGCTAGACCACCGGCGTGTATCTGTTCACCTTAGCCATTGTAAGAGAGATGACTCCTGTTGGTTTTTCTTAAACAAGATGGTGCTTGAAAAAAGATAGGTAAAAAATGGCTAAAACCTAATTAGTTTAAAAAATATTTAAACTGTTTATTTAAAAGCACAACAAATATCTATACAGTATTTCTAAAACTATTCTTTTTTTATAAGTTTATTGAACACTTCGAAGCACAACCTTGTATATACAAGGAGGCCCTCGGATACCAGATCGTATCAACAGCTTTCAATAAACCATGAAAGCACTTAAAATAGCACAATTATTTTGAAAAAAACTGCATAAAAAATGAATTTTCCAAGCTTGTAGAACTCAATGCAAAAACAGAAATCATAAAGAGTAAATAGTATTCTACTACACTCTTTCAAAAAATTGATGTTTTAAAGATAACTGGAGAAATATAATGGTTGCCATACTCCGAGACTGATAGAGTGTGCTTATTTGTTATGAATAGAAAACAACTGGTTTTAGTGTAAAGCTTTTTGTTAGATGAAGCTTTCTAGCTTTGTCTATTTTGGTCCTTCATCAACAAAAAGATTGTCATTGACAATTTTTCATGGAGCCACTTTTCATTTCTTGGTTGGTTAGAAGTACATGTATTTCGGTTAGAAATGCCTTGGGTATTCCGGCGATATCTTAAGAATTAATAGGCCAATTAACTTGAAGCTTCAAAATTAGACTGCAAATGTATTACAGAAAAACAGCAAAAACTTTTGTAATTTCACATCCATCAAAAGTTTTAAAAACAACAGAGCGAAGTTACGCAGACGAGGTTACTCGGACACGTGATCAGGTGGGGAGACAACTCCCCAAATTACCTCATGCCCAGCATCCTGAGTGTTCAGGTTATGAACGTGTTAAGATATGTAAGATGCTCAAACACAGCTGTCTTCTGCAATGCTTGATGCTCTAATCACCACCAATACAGCTGCTGAAATGTTTTCACTATGAATATAAGTTAACATGATTTGACTGTTACTATCTATTAGTTGTTGCGTGTAACGCTGTGATTTATGATTTCACACGACAGGTGTGGACTGATTTCACATTGCAATGGAACCCTGAAGAGTACGGAAGTGTTGACCATCTTTATGTGCCAGCTGAGGAGTTGTGGAAACCTGACATAGTTCTTTATAATAAGTATGACCGCAGGCTATCGTTGCCCACTTACAGAATATGTTTACTCTCGCCATATACGAGTATACCATGTAAAAAGCTTTTAATTGTTGAAAAATCTATCATATTCACAGGAAACTATATACAATGCACATCAATAGATGTATAGCACATGCAAGGGTAACCGTAGTTATAACACCGCTTAAAATCAACAAGCAATTTGCTATTAATTTATGGTTTGTTAGGTATTTATTATATGAACTATGGCAATATGTACATTAACAGAAAGGTCAGGATGGTCAACAAGTAAATATTATTTATAAATAATATTTATTTGTGGAACAAATAAATATTATTTATAAATAATATATTTATATATATTTTTTATAAATAATATATATAAATATATTATTTATAAATATATAAAATATATATAAATATATATATTATTTATAAATATATAAAATGTATATAAATATATATTTTATATATATATTATTTATATATATAAAATATATGTAAATAATATATGTATTTTATATAAATATTATTTTTAAATAAGATTAACTAATATTTACCATATTAGCCTGGTTTTGATGTAACATAACAGTATATGCACATACTGATGAAAAATTCAATAAAAATTAAGCTTATATGTATTTGTTGACACAATTGAAAGCATATATGAAAGTGAACTGGTAGCCTTTTGAGTCTTAACAGCGTCTCAATATTTAATTGGTCAGCCCTTATTGTTAATCACTGGGGAGGATAAAATTATTGTCAATTGAAGAGATTATATTTCTTGAAAACACTTTTGGGGGTAGACAGGGTGTCTACAAAATGTCCCTCTCAAATATATACAATATGTACAGTCTGAGATGATAATGAAAGTGGGTTTATGCAATAGACAAAGAACATGAAAAAATTACTAGGTGGTCCCATAATCACGATCACCACTCTAGCTTTAAAACTAGTCTAACAAGTTTGGTTAGTTTATTATAGTAGTTCACAATATTTCATAAAAATTGCCGACTTGCAGAGAGACGGAGCAAACAACGGTAACTTATTCAAAGTTGACCCATTTGGCTATTTTTAAGCAGATTCGATCTAACAAATGCTTTGTTTCTCTAGTATCATTATTTTAGTCTACTAGTTAAGTAAAAAATACCAATTTAAATTTATTTTTAAATTTAAAATAAAAATTAAACAATATAGAAAAAAAATTTTAATAGTTAAACCTTTTATTGAAAATAGTTTGAATTTATTGTTCTATTCAATATTACTAGCCTATGTTCTATAAACGCATCATTAAATGATAATGTACATATTCAGCGCTGATGGAAACTATCAAGTGACTCTCATGACTAAGGCTACAGTCTATTCATCTGGGAAGGTTGTATGGGAACCCCCAGCCATCTATAAAAGCTCATGCAACATAGATGTGGAGTTCTTTCCTTTTGATGAACAGACATGTGAGATGAAGTTCAGTTCCTGGACCTATGATGGGGCTTTGGTAACTGTTTTCGAATGTTTTGTTTTGGCATAGCCTGAATTATCCAAGTAAAAAAGTGCTTTTGTAAGCACATCAATAATTTGGATGTCATGAAAGACAAAGCCGAATGTATGTTGAGATGCAGTGCTAAGCAAGAAAATACATAAAGACACTTTAATGCTTTGCTTCTGCTCTGATATATTTTGAGTTATACATTCATGCATGCGATAATTTTATTTCTTGTATCACATAACTCTTTGCGAGATATATGTATTGTGCATTTTCTTCAAATTTCAGTCCCTCCAATTTAATGATAGTCATAGCAAAGGTACATTTTAGAAACAACTAATGCAATTGCTATTTTCCAATTGCTATTACAGTTGCCTTTAAGAAGGCTATTTGGAAAGTTACAAGATTCTTATTACTGTATTATTGTTATTGCGCTTTTGCAAAAAAAGCATTCAATCTACATGTATTTTATGAGTGTCTTAACATGACAATCGTAACCTTTTTGTTTCAGCTAACCACAGCTGATGTGTATAACTTGCATTGTTATGACAAATGATCAGCTCGTAGTTAGCTTGCTATTTACGTTAATACTGTATTCACCATTTTAGCCAGTATTTCTTGCTAGAAATATTTGAGATAACAGAAAGTGCAAATAACAGCTTAGAAGGCATAAACACCAGGTTAGCTATCCTTGATCCAAGGCTATTCTATTAGACAGATGTTTCCTTATATTCAGGTTGACCTGAAGCATCAGGACCAAGCAGATGTGCAAGGAGAAGTTGATATCGCAATGGCCATAGACCTATCTGGCTATTACCGATCCTTCATATGGGACGTGATGAAAGTTCCTGCTCGTAGAAATGAAGTGTATTACCCTTGCTGCCCAGAGTTTTACCCAGATGTAACCTTTAAAATACAGATAAAACGAAAAACACTGTTCTACACGGTTAATTTAATCATCCCGTGTGTCGCTATCTCCTTTCTTACCGTCATGGTTTTCTACTTACCATCTGATTCGGGAGAGAAGATAACTCTCTGTATATCGATTCTTCTCTCACTGACAGTGTTTTTTCTTCTATTAGCTGACTTGATCCCACCAACATCTCTTGTGGTGCCTCTAATCGGCAAGTACTTGATGTTCACCATGATTCTCGTGACTCTATCAATCATTATTACTGTCGTTGTTCTTAATATCCATAACCGGACACCCGCGACTCATACCATGGCACCTTGGGTCAGGTGGTTGTTTCTCCACATTCTGCCTCGAATGCTCTTTATGAAACGGCCAATGATATCTTCACAAAATGTGCTAAATCGCAAAAAAACCTTAAAAGTGAATCAAAGGCTCAATGGGTTGCGACAAACAATAGGGTGAGTTAAAGGTTATTATGAAAGAGTAATTCACAAAGCGTTTACTTTCAGTAGTTTGTTGGACGCACGCAGTAGGAAAGAGATGACAACTTCATAATACAGGCAACTGGTATTAACTTAAACTGATGCAGCTTGGATGAGGATTTTGGGTTAAAACGACGAAAAAGAAAGACCCAACTAAGCAGCTTCTCTGTATCATATATAACTATCATATTTTTTATTAACACTTTTGAATTTTATTAATTTTGTGTTATTAGTAAGCCTTGGCAATTTTTTTAAAACTCAAAAAACAGACTAGTGTAAAGAGTTCCTGAAAGTGAAGTTTTAAAATGTGCCCGTTATTCACATTTAAAAATTTCCTACAACTGATTGGTATACAATAACCACGAGCTTTATTTCCGTTTTAATTTGCAAGTTATGGCAATAATTGATCTTATTAGATGATGCTACAGTAAATACGTCAATCGAAACAAAAGTTAGTGAGAAATGTTTGTCAATTTTTAGAATGAACACAACAGTGCAACTTGTTTCTCACCTTACTTCCCAGTTAGATTAGAACTGAGAAGTAAGGCTAGAAATACATTCACTGTGTTGTCAATAAATGGCTGGTGATCAAAGATCAATTGTTAGTACATGTAGCTATAGTCAGTTGTTATTATTGTAAAGTAGGTACTGATATGGTTGCGACTTATGAAGCTTTAAACAAAGTAGAAGAAAGTGACAAGATTTATTGGAAACACAGGGCAAGTGGCAAAGGGATGATTTTTATTACAATAGTATACCGAATTGAAAAGTTTTTGTTAGAACTTTACTCTAAATAATCATAAAGCTGTTTTCTTCTTTTCACTAACTTTAAAATAGCATAAATTTAGCAATTGTAACGCCTGTCAATTGGTTGTAGTATCTTTTTTGTTTGTTATCTCCTCATATCAGCAGTAATTTGCCCATGTTACAGCCTTAATCTGACAAAAAGTTCACTTTAACCTTTAGACAACCTAAGGAGGCAGAGGCATTGCTTAAAAGTGCTACATGCAAACAAAATGGTGGCATAAAAACGGATGGAGAGCAGACCACCCAACTTCGTACAATGGAAGCAGAGAGAAGACAATTACCATTTTCTCCAGAGCTCGTTAGAGCCATGGAAGGAGTCAAGTTTATAGCAGAACATCTAAAAGAAGAAGATCAAGATGATCAGGTTAGCGAGAGGCTTTAGTGTCTTAAGGTAGAGAAAGACGGGAGCAGTTGAAATGACTTCTTGGTTTAGAGAACTACTTTAGACATAATGATAAGATCGCTCTGATCAGGAGTTGCACACTCTTAAAACTATTGAACCTTTTTGAGTGCTCACTGCCAGAGCTGGCTGGCGCTTTCATTGCACCTAGTGGAGCTTTTCACAATATTATTTTGAGCCAATAATTTGACTGTCACATAGTGTCACAAAGAACGCTTTCATATTTTCAGCTATTATGTTTTTATTGCAGATTTTAGAGGATTGGAAGTACGTGGCTATGGTGGTGGACAGGCTATTTCTTTGGCTATTCACGACTGCCTGCGTAGTTGGAACTTTTGGTATCATCTTACAGGCTCCTTCCTTGTATGACAAGACAAAACCTATGGATGTTGGCATAGAGTAATTTTTGACAGACCATTTTCAGACAACGGGATGGTTCATTTGTCCGCTTGTCACATCGCTGACAGCATGCAGCCAGTACTATATATGATGGCTACCGTTATGGGAAACATAGGTGCATTCATAGTCTATGTAGTTTTATTCAGTTAACATTTATTCATGTTAACATCTATGCATTAAATTTGAACACAACGTAGATAGTCTTTAAATGTTTTTCACTCGAAACCATTTTTATACTTGAGATAATTTCAATTTGATTGAGAAGTTTTGAGTATTTGAAACAGATTTTAAATACCTTATAGTGGTTATACTTTTGTTTATGTATAATAAACAAAACTTACATGTTATTGTTGTTTTTTTATGATGCATTATAAGGTTATGTTTTTAATTGCAATACAGGAATATGCAGGATTACAAGGCTTAGTCTAAAAATAATATATTATATTACTTGTAAAATTTAAATTAAACTTTGCAATCAGCTGAACCTTGCTAATTAGCAGCAGTAAAAATATTTTGCCGACAAAATTATAAAAAGAGAAGGTTGATACTGAATGAGTCAAGGACACACCGTCTTCAGAGCTCATTTTTCTGCTCACCTTTTTGAGGATGTGACCGAGGGCATTTCCTACTTTTACAGCATAGCCCGATCGACAGGCCATGCTGAGAATCAAGACACCTCCACTCTGCAGCTTTTATCAACAATATTGCAAGCGGTAACCTCAGCATTCCATGCATACCTATAATAAGATGCATTTTCGAGACCATATGATGGTACGGATGATATCCATACTTGAAAAGAGAAACAAGCCATGCCAGGCCACCTACTTTATCAATTAGCCGAAGCTCATGCTCTGAATTTGACCGAGTTTTTAAAAACAAGATATCTTTAAAACTTAAAGATGCAATACTTGCCTGTTGACCATTGTCTCATTTTTTGTGTTAACGAGTTTTCAATATAGTACTCTAGAGGCTGTGCTAACCTTGTGTCCAGTGAGTTAGTTGTTAGTAGCATTTAGTACACGGGACTAACTCCAAGATGAGTTAGTCCCGTGTATTAAAATATTATCAACCAAAATCTTTGATATGCTCTGTAATGGTTACATTTGCACAATCATGTTGATCATTCAGAAGCAACTATTTTGCATCCGCAATATTTTCTTAATACAATCGATCTTTCCAATTGCATCTATCTAACTTTGATAAATATTTGCTAGCGTGGTGTAGATCCATGACTATAGTTTTGTCAATTTTCAAATGTGTCATCTTTTGCCAATAAAATAAGTATCATGGACAGCAACACATACGATGTATATTCAAGGTTGACTTGCAACAAAATTCACATTACAGTTATTTGGTATCAAAAGATTTACCGTGTCTTACTCTGCTGTGTGGTAGGTGTAAAATATGTGGAAATGGAATTGCAAGCCTTCAAAAGCTCAAAAACGAACAGTTAATTGCCGCCATCACAAAAACGCCTTAGATTGGAATCTCTTTATTTTGATGACGTTCTCAAACATTGTGGTTAATGTTTTGAAACGTGAAATTATCACGTGAATTGAAAGGCCAATAAAAGGCTCAATATAAAACGTCTCGTAGCACTAGTTTATGACAAACACTTCGGGTTTTACCGAAAAGCCGGCATCAAATATAAATGCTCGCTACTTTACAGTTTCGTTTCGTCCCGGTCTAATCATCTAGTTGTAACCTGATCATGTGACTCATACTTCCTGCCAAACAGCCCAAATAATTTATGCAGCATTTTTTGACTATCACAGACTGACCAACAGGCTCGTCATGTTTATCAGAAGATGATATGCACTCCTTAAAGTTGAAGTTGAAAAATTAAATGAATTTTTACTGTAGGTTTTAATATATCAGTGCTAAAAATGACAGCATATCGATGATGATGAAATAGACGCGTAAGAACAATAGACACGGTTTTATTGAATGCGTAAAGTATATTTGTGAAAATATTTTGGCGAATAAGGTTGTGTGAAAGTGTAAACAGAAACCATCTACCACGGCTACGTCACATTTGAGCCGTTTTGGAAAGAGAATCCAAACTACGACGGTCTCATGTGGCTGCAATATTCTGTTCGTTTTTGAGCTTTTAAGAGCTTGTAATCACATTTTCACATATTCTGCACCCACAGCACGTCAGAGTAAGACATGGTGAATCTTTTGATATCAAATAACTGTAATGTGAATTTTGTTGCAGTAATGGTAACCACCATTTATGCATATATATGTTTAACTCTCAGTGTCTGTTATCTATGGGCTGTTTGTCTAGTTTAGTCTAACTCAGAACTTTCAGGTCTATAGAATAGCGCACTACTCACTACCCTAATCTGTCCTGGCTATTCTACTGAGTAATTAAGCACGCACTTATGTAGCGCTTGCGGAAATCATATTGGTTAGTATTTTAATACTAAAATGCTTACTATGTTAAGCCTATAAGCAAAAGCTGATTTCAGGCAGCTTCTGACACGGCTCTTATTATAGTAAAGGTTTAGACTAGCTTAAGTTACTCAAATTCATTGGGCAAAGAAACTTAGCCAAAGGCAACTACATTACCTGCTGCTGTTTATAAACTGTCCTAAATCTTGAGCGAGTGGGTAGCATATACCTGTACAATGCCGGCCATTTACACAGTTCTATTATATACTTGCAATATGCTCAGATGGCAGTAAAAATAAAGCAACAATTTATTAATTGATTAATATTTTAATACTTTAAAACAATATTTTGAACAGCTATATATATTAATATATATCGTAAAATCTCTATTTTATATGACATATATATATATATATATATATATATATATATATATATATATGATATATATATATATATATGATATATATATATATATCGTAAAATCTCTATTTTAACGTCACCTCCGATTAGACGCCATTTTTAAATTCTTTGATTGTTATGAACCCATAATATCAAGTGATTAGTAGAAAAGTGTCCACAAAATCGTATTAATAATCAATTGTTTACATCAGGGTAGGGAAAAGTTTTTTCTCAAAGAGCCAAATTTCAAAGTTGCAAGATTTTTGGGAGCCACATAATTTGTGTATTACAATGAAACATTTCATACTGATTATACAAGTTTGGTAGTTTGTATTGTAATTAAATTTATTTATTAGAATATTTAAACAACAACATTGAATAATTTTGAAGTAAGCCTGAAGAGCTTTGCATAACTTAAAGTTTAGTGAGATACATGGAGTTGTTTATGGCAACTCATTATCTCTTGGTAATCTGGCTCTCTACTGCAGCATGCTAGTCGGTTCACACTATATCGCCGTTTGTCAACGTTTCCCCTTTCGCCGTTCATTGTCGATAATGTGAACCATATATTGATGGCATCGACGAAGCATCGCGGACACGTCGGAAAAGTTGTAAGCTGTTAAACTTTCCCGATATTTCACCGAACATCGACGAATGCCTTTCAAATGTGAACTATTTTGGAGATGGTAACTTGCTGTCGCGGGTAGAGTGATTTATTTATATCTGTTTATGATAGTTGCTGTGGGACTAGTTTTTAATTCCAGCACGTGAAAACAAAGAAGTTTCTTTGCGAAAATTAAAAAAATAAATGAAAGCACTGTCACGGAGTATTTTCTGATGCAAAGGCGGATGGGAATGTGATAGTGTGAACATGGTTATCATCGACGATCACCGAAGTGTTGTGGCATCAACACCGAAATACGGCGATATAGTGTAAACCAGTATTTAGGAACTGACACAGATGACCTTGAGTGAAAGTGTATCTCAACTTGCTGTTGATATTATTCATGTACGAAAATGCTGATTCACATATATATGTGGCAGCAAACACAGTGTGCAACCATCTTCTTAGTTGAGCAAGCTGTGGATATTCAGCCTTTGTTAAAGCTTTCAAGTAGAAGCCCTCCTCAATTTCATCTATATGTGTACCTTTGAGGTTACACAACTCTAGTTGCAGAGGTGAGATATTAACCCTCTTCAATAGCAACTGAGTAACCCACTCTCCATTAGGCTTTGCCTTTTGAGGTCCTTTTATGATTTGTATGATATGTTTCAAAGATTGAAACTGACTAAATCATTATGTTAAACTCTTGTTGCAGCTTTTCTATGAAACGAGTGTAATCAGCTGTACAAGAGGCCATTTCTTCATTCTCATCTAAAAACGTTTTTGGAGTAGGAAAGTGAAGCATATCATTTTGCACATCCATCAGAAACAACTCCAACTTATGGGAGAAGGCTTGAACAGCTGGTAGTGTATCAATGATAGTTTTGTTCAATCTTGAAGCTTGAGGTTCAGATCGTTCAAATGGCCACAGATGTCAACAAAGAAGGCAAAGTCACTCATATCTGTAGAACAGCTCATTATCTTTTGAAACTGTCTTTGCATTCGGGCATATGCATGTATTTAAAAATGAAGCTAGCTACTGATGAATACTTCACAACCTCGACAGAGCATTTCCCTTACTTGGCCATCTAATGTTATTGTATGTTAGTAAATCTTCACAAGTGGCATCGCTTTCTTTGAGAAACTTCCTTAAGTTTCCGTGTCTGGTAGCTGATTGACTATTGAGGAAGTTGATCATTTCCATAGCCTTCCCACATTAGTTGTTGAAAGTGATCATTTAGTTTTCGCATAAAACAGTTTGGTGGTTGTTGCAATGGAATGCTAGCATTGATTGGCATATCCTTCTTTGATCTAGCTATGACACTTTGCTCTCTTCCTATTATGGCTGGTGCGCCATGTTGTTACAGATATTGTGGAGAAGTATCTTCATATCATCAAGTCCTTTAACGAGGGCATCATAGATAGCTTAGTTGGTGGTTTTTCCTTCTAATCCAACCAAAGTAAGAAGCTCTTTCATTTCTTCACTATCAAAGAATCACCGACGCAGCATCGTATAGAACTAAAGCATAATACTCTGATTTATAAAAGAGCGTGCTGATGCTTTATAAAGAAGCATGTAGTATAAATGTGTCACTTTGAAACAAATATCATAAAATAGGTGCAACAGTTTCTACTTGAAGTTGTGTTCTCTCTTTACTGTCTGTATGACTTCAGCTTGCAACTGCTTGGTAAAAAGAGCATTACCAGTTGTTATGTACACACATTAGCCTACATACCCTACAAAGACTGCTAGTTGAGCAACATCCATTATATCAGTAGATTCATCAATAGCGATTGAAAAGTAATCTGCCTGTTCTATATGGGTTAGCAAAGTCATACTGAGATAATCATTAATGCTTTCAATTCTACCAGTAGCAGTTTTCCTATAAAGTAGTATTGCCTTGACTTTACCAATCACATAACGCTTATCTGGAAAAAGTGTTTGCATAGCCTCAACCATGCATTATTTTGCAATCTCGGCATGAGAATCGCGAAGCATTCCTTTTGCTAGAATCTTTGACACTCGATCATTGATAAGCTTCTTTAGCACGTTTATCAGCAGCTGTGAAGAAGCTAGCATATTTTCTGAAAAGGTTAGTGATCTTTAAAGTTTGTCTAGCTACAGATCCCCGTGAAAATTTAGTAATAAACTCTCTGTGCTTCATCTCATGATGCCATTTGATGTTCGTCTTCTGTTCGTGGCACAATAGACATTGCGGTTTGCTATGCCTAAAGATGAGTGCATATTTCAGGGTCCACTTATCTTGGAATTCTTTTGTAGATTTGTTTCTATTTCGTTTACTTTGTGGGGCTCTCATTCTAACTCTAGAAATGGTTTGTTTTGTTTGAGATGCCAATGCTACCCCTACTGCATTAATTGGCTTAATTGCAAATGACATGTTCAACTAAGACACAGCATTTTATATAAGGCAGCATTATGAGATTACGATGAAATGACTTCCTGATGAAGAAAATTTCTGGAGCATTTTAATTTTGACATCATTAGGTCAGGAATTATTACACCGGAAAAGCTACATGTACATGTACATTTGCATGATGCCATGAATTATGACTCATGATGCATGTGTAGGCTATATATAATACAGTAATAGTGCACTTTTAATTAAGCCTAATATGTCACAATGCATGTAGTTTTGTACAGTATATTATAGGGATATGTTTATATACATGTATGTCAAAATAATTTGAGTTTTTACGAAGTTGAAAGAGCCGCAACAAAATTTACAAAGAGCCACACGCGGCTCTAGAGCCGCACTTTGCCCAGCTCTGGTTTACATCAATAAAGATCAATTCTCTCGTTGTCAGGCTCCAAAGCTTTTAGATTGTTTGTCGGCAAAACTTTGAAAGCAGCATCATAGACATAATTGATAACTGTCTCAAGCTAATAGGAGTTGCTTGTTTAATGCGGTCTCGATACTTTGAAGTACATGTATATAAAAACGTTTTACATTTGTGATGGTACAAAGGTAACTTTTAGCAAGCAAAACCTTTACGCTTTGGATGATAATATCGACTAATTATGCTGTGCAGAAGAAAAGTTGAAGTCAGAAGACATTGTAGTAGGTATCGGATAACCAAAAGATGTTTGTTCCATCAAATGCAACAATCAGACCGCAGCTATCCAAGCAATGATGCAAATATTTTTGTTTTAAAAACGTTAATTTTTTTCCTGCATGTAATTTAAGTATGGTTCGTTTATGTCACATGTTCATGAATCTTGAAACTCTTTGTAGCATTTAGTAGATTATAATTATATAGCTTATAAATTTACTGATTTATAGCATATTATTTGATAGCATCATTATCGTAATCTGATGTTACAATTGATCAACGTTCGCAACTCCTCTACTATTGCACATAAAGGGCTAGCTTTGGCTGCAAACTGTAGCAAACATAGGCTATCAATGAGTGCAATGACTTTTTATGCAAAATTGTTAAATATAAATACAAAGTAAAAATATATCTTCAAAATTATTCTGAAATAAAAAATTGAAAGCTCAAACAACTTGCAAAGCAGGACACAGAGTATAATATCATCATAGGTTAATTGTAAGCAATAGATATCAAGTAGTAGAAATATTTTTGGTTTCGCACTGCATATTTATTAAAAGATCTTTGAAAAGTTAGAGGTAAGTTAGCAGATTTATTGCATCAAAAATTTTTAATAAGGCTTTACTGGAAAACGAGGGCAAACTATAGGCAACATTAGCTTTGCCGTAAAAGGGCAAAATTTATCTTCCTAAAACTCTGACGAGCCGTTTGAAAAATACAACACTAGCCTCTAATTGAGCGCCACCTCTAATTGACCGCCACTATAGAAGAAGGGTTGAAAAACAGAGCGCCATGGGGTTCAATTAGAGGTTTTACGGTATATATATATCCATATATAATTATATATATATATAGTATATGTAGTTTACACTGTAAAGTGCTCAATAATTGAGTCATTCAGAGCTGTGTATGAAGTTTATTAAAACTACAGGTTAAAATCATTGCTACTAATAGTTTCAAGCAATCCCGTTGCAATCTTCAGGTAGAATTACTAAAATGTATAATGTACTAGCTATAAAATTATAAAATTACTTTATAAAGCTAAGGGCTTAATACTATTGTCTGGTATAATTATAGTATACAGCCAATATGTTGTCAAATTATGTTATTGAGCTAATTAGGTGTATTCTAGTGTGTTCCGCATGCGGGTATCAGCTCAATTCTAGTATTAAGGCTGGCTACAAGGTTTGAATACTAAATGTATTTCAATTCCATCAAGAAAAGCTTGCATAAAACAGCTTATACAGCAAACTGAAACCACAGAAAACTTATTCAGCAAACTTTCCACTTACACCCATCTGCAACTGCAGCTCAAACAGAAAACTTTGGATTTAACTCAACAAAGTCACCACCAACAGTGAAGGAAATGGCGAGATTTGATGACACACTCACAAATATGATTAGAAATACATGTATCAAGATTAGAGAAATTCGATGCAACTTTCAGCACATGAAACCTCTTCATGGTGCTTCCCACCGACAAACATCTAAGGTTGGCGATCTCCACCATACTTGTATGTGGCTGAACAAAAAAACCTAACGGCCTATACAGAGTCGCTACTCATAACAGCCCAGGATCAAGTGCTCCAAACGAGGCAACTTCAAACCAAAATCTATCACACTAGACATATCCTAGATGCAGACTGTGCAAATATTCACCTGAGACCATTCAACACATCATCCGTGGATTCAAGCAGCTAGCAGGAAACGCATACACTGAGCAGCATAATCATGTTGCAGGTGTTGGGTATAGAAGTCTATGTGATGAGTATGGTCTTAATAAACCACAACACTGGTGGCGGTAAGCTCCTGGTAAGGTCAATGAAAATGACCGCGCTAAGATCCTCTAGGACTTCTACATCCGGACTGACAAGCATGTCCTAGCAAACCAACCAGATATAGTGGTGGTGGACAAGGAGAACAAGAGGGCTACTATATAATAGATATATCAGTACCCAATGACTACAATATAGCCAGCAAAGAAAAAGAAAAGGTAGAGAAATATCTCCCTCTTGGAGAAGAGATTGAAAAATGCTGGAATGTAAAAACAACTGTAATTCCAGTAGTCATTGGGGCACTGGGTGCAATAACACCGGCGCATAAAGTGCAGCTTGCCCAGATACCGACAGCAATCAACTCAGGTGAGTTGCAGAAAAGTGCGCTATTGGGAACAGCTAAGATCTTGAGGCGAGTGCTCAAACTCCCAAGTCTCTGGTAGGAGACCCGAGTTAGAGCAGAAATTACCACCCATAAGGGTTAACCAGGGTAAGGAAATATTATATATATATATAATGTATATATATATAATGTATATATATATATAAATGTAGGAAAAGCCTCTACTCCAAGATCATACATAATTAGTGACCAAGTTACAGGCCGAAGTTTTAGGCGAATTAGAAGACAATTCCTTTCAACCCCAGCTGAACTGCCAAATGACAAAACTGATAAACTTATATACCCTACTGATATTACAAATATTGGAATTCCTGGCAAAACCTGAGCTTACAATCCCCTGCAATCCCCAGATAGTGGAGGCTCAGGCAGCAGTCGCTCAACCCGTGTATCGAAGTTACTAGCGAAATATACCGATTAATAGATGCAATTCTGCTTGAACACACATGCATGCACATATACAAATATATACTTTGCTTTTATGCATAGGTCAACCTAAATATATATTAAGCATTATTATGTCACTGTTTCGTACCTATATTTTGGGTGGTGCATATATATAATTAGTTCTGTGTTTTACAGATAGCTTGTTGCTTTGCCAGTTCTAGTTTTATATTGTCTTTTACATGTGCCGTGAATTACCTTTTGTTTTCTTTATGTAAAGATGGTATCGTTTTGCATACTTCATATGATTTTCCATATTCTTGATATCATATAATTTTGAATTTCAAAAGGGCAACATTCTGTGAGTTGCTTTCTTGTGTGATATGTTTTGTGAGTTATCTTCTCTTATCATATAAAGAATTTCACTTACAAAGCTGATTAGGTCTTATGTATCTATTTGTGATATTATTTTCTTATCTGCTGACTGCTTGCTTGACTGGTTATATTAATGAACTAGACTATATGAACTTTTGCTGTCGAGTTTGAGAAAGTCACAATTTAATTATGCATGATGCTGACTTACCTCTAGAATAGATTTTCAACTTAAGGAGTTTCGAATCATCATGAATCAGTCAATTTTTTGTTTTTGTCAATTTTTCAGTCAGTTTTTGTTTTGTACTACGTAAAAATTCTATATACATGAACAAGTAATGCAATGTCAAGTTGGGCAAGTTCTCAAACTCGATTTGATAACAAAACGACGTGTGTATAGCGTTATATCTAATACACGCACACGCACGCGCGCACGCACACACGCACATATATATATTAAAATGTATAATACTTAGAACTAAAATCAGAGTGCTCAACATAAGGTGGAGCAGTATAAATTGGAAAATTAGATAGTTCACTTATCTTTTTTTCAGCTACTGACAGTTTCCTGCTTAGTGCATTCTTCAGGCTGTAGACTTCAACTCTACAGTCTTGATAGTTTGAAGTCTACAGCCTGAAGAATGCACTAAGCAGGAAACTGTCAGTAGCTGAAAAAAAGATAAGTGAACTATTTAATTTTCCAATATATATATATATACACAATTTGCGCACCATTCTTGTTAGTTGTGATTAATCGTAGGATATGTCGACAAAGCAGAAAATAGGGTAGCTGCGCAGTGCTTCATGGATATAAAAACAAGTGATTGGTGCAGGTGCTGCAACGTTGGTCGACCAATCTGAATTTCACGAGTTGGGATATCGTCGAAATTTCTTTTTTATTTTAACCATGACCCCTGAATACAAGTGGATGACAAACAGATAGTTTTAGTTTAAATTTTCTAGGTTTGTTTTTAGATTTTTTAGTAAGAATATTTTATCGTTTTGCGTAATTGTAGACACATAAAATATTTGTTATTAATATAACTTTACAGAATAGACTTGGTTGCTCATGAAAAATCAGCAAATCGTTGGAATGAACGTCAAAAATTTGCGCTATTCACCAACATATTGTAAAATTAACGCACTCATGGTCTATAAAACCAGTGAGATTGATCAGAAAAAGGAAAAAAGTTGTCGATGTAAACCATTAATACAGCATTTACGGTAAAGCCTACAAATAAAAAAGTTACGACAAGTTATTTCTTTTTGCATGGACAAAAGAATGAGTTTGGAAAGATCTTGAAAAGATTAAACAATTTATATGTATTCTACTGTTCTTATAATGTAAAATCCTTATAAAATAAATGTTCCTAAAACGGACTATTTATGTTGTAGGAGCGCCTACAGTACTTTAATTTAGCATTATTATTTTTGCCATTAAGGTCATATGAAGCTTGATAGAGGCAGCTAGAAATGTCCTAGCGATGATTAAAAACTGACGGAGATAAACACAGGTTTTTAGTGGTCAAACTCAAATGATAATAACAATGCTATTACAAAATAAATACAAAAAAGCTTTTGAACAGGCTTATACTGTGCTTCTCACCATATAAGCCCATAAAAAAAGTTTTTCGAAAAGATACATACATACATACA